>NW_019737096.1:1257153-1342618 GCF_002891405.2 Cryptotermes secundus | reverse complement strand
ACATATCTGACTACCATGGAGCTGAACCCTTCTTGAGAAGCCGCCAGTTACACAGCTGCTCAGGAATTTCCCGACGTTTTACGGAACCCAAATGTTCATTACCGTGTTCACAAGATCCCTCCACTGGTCTCTATCCGGAACCAGATCAGTTTAGGCCATACCACCCCATTCTGTCTCTCATGTCATCGTAGTACTGTCCACCCATCTGCGTCTAGGCCTTCCTAGTGGTCTGTTTCCGTCTGGCTTTCCCACCAGACTCCTGTATGCATTCCTCTTCTCTCCCATTCGTGCCACATGCCTTGCCTATTTCATCCTCCTTGACTTGAGCATTGCAATTATTTTTGGCGAAGAGTACAAGTTATAAAGCTCCTCATTTTGCAATTTTCTCCTGCCACTTCATCCTTCTTCGGTCAAAATATTCTACTCAGCACACTGTTTTAAAACATTCTCAGCCTGTATTTCTCTCTTAATTTAAGAGACCAAGTTTTACACCCACACAGAACCACAGGCAAAATTACTGTTTTGTATATTCTAATTTTTACATTTTTAGACAGCAGACGAGAAGATAAAAAGTTCTGGACTGAAAGGTAGGAAGCATTACCAGAATTAGATCCTCTTAATTTTCCCCTGAATCAAATTTGTATTTGTTACTGTCGTTCCCAAATATATGAACTTTTTGACAGTTCACATGTTTTAATTTGTATATGTTTAAAATTAAGTAATAATTGGAACTATTTTAGTTTTCGGCAGGTAACCGGTTTGAGTTTTGTGTGTGTGCGTTTTTCTGTGTTTGTGTACAGGTAGAGAGGCCTTGCGACGAGGTGATCACCCCCCCAAGGAGTCCTACCGAATGTGTAAGATCTAGAAAAATTGAAGTGAACGGAGAAGTTCGTGGAGGTAGGCCTAGGCCCACTGGGGCTGTAGTGCCAAGGGAAAGAAAGAAAGAACCGGCATGAGTACACAGTAGTGGTGGTTCTTGGAACCGAAGTCCATCAAACCTTGGGATAGGCACAATTTGCAGTGATATGAAGTGCAAATAGGCATGTGTCATTGTTGAAATAACATAAGGAATCTGTGTTGGGTCTAAGAGACATTAATGTAATCCAGTCTTAAGGCGTGAGAGTGCGTGCTAAAGAGGCTAGAGTAGTGGTCATCGCATTGGAGATGCATACTCTGACTCTCTTGTTATCCGCCGAAGTTATTTAAGAGTCGCATGAAATGATGGCTTGTGTTGTGAATTGTAAATAATGAGTAGTGAGCGAGCATAATGTACTTCGAGGTGCTATTCTCTTTTACTGTCCCAGGCTCTGAAAAAAAAAACGAAGGAATTATACTGTTTTCCAGCAGAGTATCGAACCCGGTATGAACCCATTACAGACCTGTACTGCAGAAATAACCTGTTCTGTGGGATGCAATAAAGAGCCCAAAAGTGGGAGGTGGCAGAGAGAAGCATTTTCATGACTGAAAACCACGAGGTCGGTCACTTGCAATTTCTCTCTGTTAGTTACGCCTACTGGCATAACGGGATTATTGATCAAACTGAGACAGTAGTTCCATGAATCAGCAGCAAGAAGTTAAAAACTTTGGCAGATTCTTGAGGATGGGGCTAAAGTGGACGAAGCAGCAGTAGTAGGTAAGGATTTCTCTGAATTCATCGATTTGCTCCGCCAGTTCAGGTTTCACCAATTACTCCATATTTAGCAGTCATGTGGGGCTGGTACAGTAGGTGGCCAGGAGCTTGCATTTCATGTGGGCTTAGCCCCACAACACTCACCTAATAGGGGAGTGTGGATAAAGCTTCACGCATTCCTGTTTTCTACACTAATTACTAGGGGTCAGCATCATGACTCTGGTACTTAGTCCCTTGGGTACAGACCCCTTCTCCATCGCTCGTTATGAGATTGGGAAGACCCAAAAGGCGGTCAGGGCGTGATGGAGAAGAGAAAAATCCCTGTCAGGATTGAGACCTCCGTTGTCCGCCCCATGTCACGTTTACGTAATGACCGAGCTACGGAGGAAGATGAAAAGACTGTACCAGGCCCTAAACAAATATCATTGTTTTGGGAGAGCAGACATTGTATTCCTACCATCGGATGCGGTCCACCAAGCATAGTGGTACTGCGAGAGACTTTGCGCATTGTGCCGTGCGCAAGACGACCTTGGCTGACGTGAATAGCCAGACGTTGCACTTGGAGTGCAGTTGCGTTATTTGCAGTTCAAGTTTGTTAGGATGGTTTTGAATTTCAGAGTAATAAATCCTCTCCTACTTAAACGTATTCCAAAGCAGTTTGTCTTCACTTATAAAATGAGAAGTGTGAATAAAACGGATGAAGTGTCGAGTCCGGTAATGATAAACAGACAAGTGACTGAAATCATGCGGCTGAAACAAAATACGACTTCACACAGTTTCATTAGTTTGGGGCGCATATTTTGTTATAACTAATAAAGCGAAGAAGGATGAACGAACGTTATGTAAGTGACAAGCCAGGCACTGCCATGAACAGGATCTGTCATTCCGTTTGAAGTGCTTGATATTAATCCTTTCGGGTTATCACATCACTAATACACGTTCTTCTTTAGGTTACTTCGTATTTATTAAAAATTAAGTGTAGTAAATATAAGCAAACATTTTCTGTATTTCTGTCATACTACTGATAATTCTGATTTGTGCAAGTGGAATTATTGTTGTTGTTGTTATTATTATTATTATTATTATTAGTAGTAGTAGTAGTAGTAGTAGTAGTAAGGGCGCGCCATGGCTCAAGCGGTTAGTTGCTGGCTTCTCACCGCGGCGGCTCGGGTTCGAGCCCGGGCCTGGTCAAGTGGGATTTGTGGTGGACAGTGTGGCGCTGGGGCCGGTTTTCTCCGAGTACTAAGGTTTCCCCTTCCAATCTTCATTCCACCAAATTCTCCATCATCATAATCACTCGGGTCAGGTATAATGGGCCAAACTGGACGCCACCCCCCACTATGCGAATTAAAAAAATAGTAGTAGTAGTAGTAGTAGTAGTAGTGTGACTCGAGGCAGGTCAGTCAGTAAGTGACTTTATACGGACTGAACTGCCGGGATTGGTTCCCAGAAAAGACGATGGTTTCACTTAAACATCAAGTCCTGATCGGCTTTTGAGCACTGCCAGTGGGTTTAAAGCGGTTGAGGCGTGAAGGTGGCCATTCATCGCCATTAATTGCCTGCCGAGGTCTATAATATCTGTAGCTTTACTTTCGCAGCCCTTCGGATTAAATAACAATTCCACACACACATCATTCCACCTTCATGGTGTAGTAGTAGGGCACAGGAGTGGCTTTATCTTTTCCTACTACTACTACTACTACTACTGCTGCCGCCGCCACCACTTCAGGGAGGGCATTGAGAGCCTGCCGCATGTCGCATGGCCAGTAAAACGGAAGAGAGACATGTTTCTCGTATCAATCATTTATGAGAGAGTTCGGACCTGCAGCGGAATATACAACTCCATAGGCCAACAAATCACATAAAACGAGCAGATCATAGCAGATGCTGGAAACGGCCCATGATATTATACATGCTTCACACGTACCTCCGCAAAGTCTTCACATTCAGCCACTGAAGGTCCTTTTCGGAAACTTTAAACCCCAGTATAATGGATTTTCGAGAGGATTGTTAATAAACTAGCACCGATTCCATCCAGCCCTCTTCAATAAGAATTTGGGATTTTGATTCGCTTCTTTTCTTCCACCAAAGATCCTGTCTTAAATTTATCTACCGTTGTAGGAATATTTTTTTTCTGCTTGGAATTGTAACATCCTGAAATTTATGGGGGAATCTTTCCGTTACTTTTCGCACACGCCTCGTACACAGACACTCACTGTACATTTCGACACAAGAAGTAACGCGACTGTTCGGAATTACGGACGAGAGACACGTAACACATAAGCTCTCTTGACAGCGATTCAAAGACTGTTGGGTTGATATTGAAGAGAAAGTGTAATTCAGATACTCATAAGCTGCTCGTATTGGCTTATCGAGTATGCCAGAGTCCGAACACGAGCCATGGTAGATGCCGCGAGTATCGTGTATACCTCCCGCCCGACCTGCCGAACGAGTTGCGGCACGCTCTCGGACGACCTCCCTGTATCATTGCTACCAAATAATAACAATAATAGAATAATGCCTTCCGCGTATTCCGTGCTAGTCTGGTACAGACACCCGCAAAATGTAGGCCTATGTTAATTATTTTCTCTTTATAGTATATACATGTATTTCGATTTCTGCGTGGTCTTCACCTTATACCTGTTAATAGATTAGGCTTACCAAAGAGATGATGATGATGATAATAATTCAATTCGTGTTTATTTACATGCAAACTTAACAGCACATAGGCCAGTTACAAAGTTAGCACGAGTACATAGAAACACACAAAAATAATTAAAGAACAAAGTACAAAATACGACAGTCTATGCAAGGGCAATAAATTAATAATAATTCCAAAACAAGAAAAAATAAAGTTAGCATTGACAAGCGAGGAAAATAAAATAAGTAAACTTCCAATATTTATGCCATTATGTGGCGAGAAAGAACAGTATACATACATACACACTCAGAAGTTAGTAATAATAACTCAATTCTTTATTATTTATGTGCCTAGTCAACAGCTACAAGGCCAGTTACAGACACAGCACGGTGTAGATACAAGTAATGGACATTATGGACAAACACAACATGGGGTCAAAGACAAATTACAGGCAAGCACTGGATGAAACAACACATTAATGCAGAAAGTAAACAGACAAAGAAAGAAACAAACAAACGAAGATGAGGAGTGGTAACAAGAACATGATAACTAAGAACTACATAACACAGAACATTAAGAGTATGAAAAAATATTATTAACAATTTTAGGTTACTGAGTATAAATGTGATTGACAGAAACTGTTCCAATTGCAAATATATGGAGATCTTTATCCAGCGCGTTGGGCATTAGGAGCTAGGCGCCCCGAGCAGAAGGACTGTTTATTAGAGACACAAACACCAAACAATCAGAAGTCCGTAAGATTGCTGGGAGGAACACGAAGGCTAACATTTTCAAAAAGCGAAGCGCAGGATTAATACCACAGTAGACCTGAACAGAAAAATAAATGCATCAAGGTGATGTCTCCGTGTAAGAAAAGATTGTAGACTTAATTTCTCTAAAGCATAAGGATAATTATATGAAATATGAGGGAAAAAACGATGAAAACAGATGGACGCAAACTTCTGCTGGATGTACTCAAGCTTATTGGCATCAGTCGAGGTAATGGAGTTCCAAACTACCGAGGCATATTCCAACTTGGACCTGACTAAAGTAAAGTATAGTACATACAGACACTCCAGGGAGGAAAATCTGTAGGTAATTGAGCGAATTAGGTCTGAAACCTTTATGCATTCAGAATATACGTAATCAGCATGTGTGTGAAAATATAATTTTNCGACCGCCGCTTGTCGTCGAAGTTTTTTTTATTGCTAGTGGGGTGGGAGTAAGTCCCGTACTGCGGCCGCTTCTGGCCTATTGTACCAGCACCAGATGATAGGTGAGGGTGATTGTGGAGCAATTGGTGGAAAGAAGATTGGCAGGGGAAACCGAAATACTCGGAGAAAACCTGCCCCAGCGCCACTTTGTCCACCAGAAATCCCACTTGACCAGACCCGGGATCGAACCCGGGCCGCCGCTTGAGCTATGGCGCGGCCTGTGGGCGAAGTTAGTGCCAACTTTAGCGGATAGAGGGTGTAGCGTGGTCAGCGCAACGAATCCCCACGGCCGTTAATTTCGGTTTTCTAGACTGGAGCCACTATTTCCTTGAAATAGCTCCCCAGTTATCCTCACAAGGCTGACTGGACCCCGTTCCAGACCCACTACTTCTCAGAAAATCTGGTAGCGTCGGGAATTGAACCCGGGATCTCTGGATCTGTAGCCAGGAACTCTGGCCACTAGACCATAGAGGCGGTCGTTAATGAACCTTCAAGTTCAATAAAATGCTGGTAAGTTCTTGAGTAGCTGCACAACTTCGCGACTTCTCAAGAAGGGCTGAGCTTCATGGAGTTATCATCATCATCATCATCATCATCATCATCGCCGCCGCCGTCTTTCCAGTTGCTACCAACACACGGAAACATGGGTGCAAGATTTCGAAAGGCAGACCCATATACCTTTAATTAATGTTTCGGAGAGAAATTGGGAAGAATTTATGATGAAATAAACTACTAAATACGTAGAGTCTAATTAAATTTGTCGTCGCGAAACGGAAGCTGATTAATATGGATGAGAAAATAAGTGGACGCCTGTGATTTCGCTCCGTGTATGGATCGCGTGTAACCTGTTCTGGGAGGTGTTGTGAGGCCCCGTTGGAACAAGATAAATCTTCAGGCGTTACGAGATCTCTTAACACGTAATCAGAATTGGTAGCTCAGATTACCGTTATGCGCAGGGAAGCTTATTTTGCTGACGTTATCTGCTGTCTCCTGGAGACAGTAAATAAATACGCTGAAGTCACGTCTGTAGATATAAGTAGGAAACAAAAATCAGCAACGAAGTCATAGGAAGGAAGCAGTGTTTCGAAGGAATATAATGCCTCCATCTTCAGGATAGAAATGTGAGACATTCCAGTAGAAAGTAACCTTCATAATCACTGCGATGAGAACCTCAACTCCTACGTTTCAGAATTTGTAGGCCTATGAGAGAACGTTGATAATGAGTAAAGCGAGATTCATAATGAAGTCAGGATAAGAATAATTTCAGTAAATACTTAACGATTGAGTTCGAAAACTGTGAGGCCTATATCTCGTTTGCGTTTGAGAACAATAGTTTCACCAAATGTTTTGGACAGAGATGGGAAACTACGAGGCGCCTGGTGAGCTGGGCCATCACAGATTCTGTTGCTGGCGCCCAACACTTCAAGGTGCTTTCAGAATAAAGAAAAATGTTATTTTATTTGTTTTATTCGGAATTACTTTATTTTGAGACGTTCTATATGTATATGTTGGAAGTACATGTACCAGTCGTAAATCTAAACCGTTTGGCGCCCGGTGATTTGCGTGTGTTCATAAGTTATCAGCAGTGTAATTGTGTGTTTACGACTGTTTGTGTAATGTTTTTTTGAAAGTAGTGTGTTGTTATGTCAGCGATAGTTTTAAGTTTAGATTCAGCGCGTATGTTTATTTTATAAAGTTGATGGGTTATATTTGACTCAGAGGCGAAAAATACTCACCTACCAACTATAATAAAACCATCATCTTCATCTGCGTGAAGGTTAATTATTCGTTTGTATGGCCATGAGGTGTGCTTTCTATAGAAACAAGCATGCCAACCCTCACAGAATTAAATTCAAAATCCCGTACGTTAAATTTTACAAGTTTACCATTATTAAACCGTTACTTCCGCAATTTAGTAGCATAATTTGTTTTATTTTGTATGAAAACATACGCGGGCACACAGAACGCTTATCGTTGCATATCGAAAAAGAAGCAGCTCTGGTCACGTATGAACGAGACGACCGTTATTCGATATGAACTTAGTGTTTTGTTTGTTTATGGTCCATGCAACGAAGCTGTCTGAAGCTCAGCCTATATACTGCCTAGTGGTAGGATAGTGAATGATTAATTGGAAAGGACGTGGAAGGAAACAGTCGTGGCCTAATTTTAGATAGTATCCCGGCAGTTGCCTGCAAGGACAGAGTTCATAATAATAATGAGGAGGAGGAGGAGGAGGAGAACAACAAGGACAACGCAGTCAGGATAGTCGGAAAACCGGCCGAGATTTCAACTGGACCCCTCCTGAATACAAGTCAGTTTGAGTCACCTTGCGTTTTGTTCAGAGGAGTCAGTAGAATTAACTTAAGGTGAAAATATCGCGAACTGCCCCCACTGATATACAGTTCTCCCTGAAATAAGTGCAGAAAATTGGAGAAGGATTACCGTGCCCCGAAACATTGAAAATGTTCCACATAAACGAGGGTCCGTAGATGCTTCTGTAACCAGCTGTGGTCGTTCTAAGGCGTTCAGGTAACGGTAGGATTAGAACTGTGATTACAAAAGTGACGTGCGCTAGTGACACTCTTTTATTTTATTTTATTTATTTATTTAAATTTTAGCAATCAGAATATTACATAATTCTATAAGCTAAAGTGCTGATTACTCATTAGATATACTAATGACCAGTGGCGTGAACAGGTTGATATCCAGCGAAATCACCTGTATAATCTATAATTAGTATCTATACATTAACTTAAGAGTAGTTCACTTGGCCACAGGGTGACACTCTTGAAGGAAATTTGAGTTACAGTGGTCGATGTGAATGAGTGCTTGCATGTATTTTATCACTACCACCTCCCTCATTCAACAAGGAAACACACAGCCCCCTGCCAGTTGTCATTCAACCATATCCTCCATACTCATCTATCATTCGGGCCTGGTACAGTAGACCAATTAGTGGCCGTCGTACAACGTAGACTCAGTCTCACCCCACCCCACAAAACTGAAAATAAGTGTCATAAAGACTGGTTCAGCCGGTCACGGTAGCCGAGCGGTGTAAGGCATGTACTGTCTTCGCTCGCTTGGAAACCGGGATCGTGGGTTCGAATCCCACTCAGGGCATGGATGTTTAGTTTGTGTGTGTGCGTTTTTCTGTGTTTGTGTACAGGTAGAGGCCTTGCGACGAGCTGATCACCCGCCCAAGGAGTCCTACCGTATATCTAAGATCTAGTAAAACCGAAGTGAAACGGAGAGTTTCATGGAGGTAGGCCTAGGCCCAAATGAGGGCTGTAGCGCCAACGAAAAAAAAAAAAGACTGGTTCAGCCATTGAAAAATTTATTGGGGAGGGGGAAGTATTCAGAGAGCATGGTGATCGCATAAGCCAACTTTTATTTTTTCAAAATGAAGTAGGCTGAAAAAAGTAGCCATAATTACCACATTGCGTTTAGGACGGTAGGCATTTTGTATTACAGTCGTTTGTGTACAGAATTTGGGAAGTGAGCAGAGCCTTCCTGTTCTTGACAAAATCCATACTAATTCTGCCCATGAAGCGCATAATTAAATTTAACTCAATAGGAGATTAGAACTCTCATGTTTGTAATGAATGGATGAATGAATTTGCATTGTATTAATTCTGCAGCCCGTTATAAAGTGGGATACTCTTAATTAACTGCTTGTTACATCATATACAGCGGTCTCAGGATGGGGTCCTTTTGTGAACACAGAAATGAACCTTTAGGTTCCATAAAGACGGGAAGTTTCTTAACCATCTAAGCAACGATCAGCTTTGTAAGGGAGACTGTGCACCGTGGGCTTCCTTAGGGAACCCTATTTCTGAAAGTCACAGTGTTTTGTAGATTCGCAGTTGTAGGGCTTGTGCTACGGAGCGTCGCTTGACTGACCAGCATAATACAGACTGTTGTTCAAGGATGCACCCACACTGCATGCATATATCGTACTGAAGAGTTGAAGTAGGTTCTCTGCTTAGCTACACATGACATGTATACATGAAGATGTATAGGGAATGGAAGTATAGCTTCTCACATCCTCAGCCGTGACACAAGATGGAAGTGAGTGGTCGGCTTCGCACCCCGGAAGCTTTGCCCTGGGAAGTAGGCCCTCTGTACACATTAGATAGTGTACAGGAGAGTGAATGGGACCTAGAGCAAATCTGAGCACGGTGGCAAGATGAAAAATCTTTGCCTCTCTCGGTAACTCAACTCAGGTCGTTCAGCCATAGCGTAATAACTGAGAGGCGTAGTGTTGAGACATTCCGTTTTGTATATTCTGTACCGCATTTTTTATATATATTCCTGTTGCTCCTACTGGAGCAGAGGGCATCCGTGAAACGCTTCGTTTCACTTCAGGTTCTTTATCTATACGCAGGCGGTAGGACTCCTTGGACGAGTGATTAGCTTGTCGCAAGGCCTCTACCTCCACACAGGTCAACATAAACACAGAATAAACGCATACACATACCAAACACCCGTGCCTTGTGTGGGATTCGAACCCACATTTTTCCATCAGTAGATAATAATTATACAAATGTTACATTTTTAACGACATGTTAGGACATTGTTATCAAGAGACCGTTTATCGTGTTCTAAAGCAAATAATACAGTATGCTCCAAAAATGCAGTACTGAAACTCGCGCATCTGGAAAGGGCATGTGCGTTTGTCGACGGGGCATAGCTCCAGCCGCACGTGTTCCCAGTAGTGAAAGGGAAGTTGTGTTGTGCAGTTGTTGGAAATGGGTCTCTCGACGGAGGAAAAAGTATTCATAGTTGAGTATTATGTCCGCTCATACGGAAGTGGTCGCCAGACAACTCGCTTCCTTAGTTTTGAGCGGCCAGATGTTATCGTCCAGAAACCGCTACATAGTACACGTGTGACGATATGGTGTGCCGTCTCAGCACACGGTACGTATATTAGGCCCTTATTTCATTGAGGATGAGGAAGGCAATGCTCTTACCGTCATCAAAGAACGCTACAGGGACATGGTGATCGGACCATTTCTTCAGGATTTGAGAAGGTTCTGTCGTGCAAGGTGCCTTCACATGAATAGACGGTGGTATCAACACGACGTCTTTTCATTTCAGTACTGTAACTTTTGGCGCATACTGTATATCCTGCTGAGTTTATTCGTATATCGTTTCTTGTTACTTCTGGTGTCCGGAAATACGGACCATACGAACTATCTCTATCAATTCAGCCGAATATTGGGTTATTTACTTGACGGAGACAGATTTTAGTTTCCGAAATGTCGTTTCAAATGAAAATTAGGACGGTTGATGATCTGCAGAAAATTTTACAGCCATAAGTGTTTGTAAAGAGAATGCTCCGCTAATATTTGGACCTAAGAAAGACGAAGCTTGCAGCTTGGCAGGTTTGCACAAGGATAAACTTTGTGACTTATGCTGATCGCACGTTAACTTTAGGACTGCGAAACCTATCATAGTTAGGCCGGCTCAAGACTAGACTAGGAAGGGGGGGGGGACGGAATGGGTGCAGAATTTTGGTGGAGAAAGTCTTGGGAAACGTCCGTATGGAAGGCAGAGAAGGAAACTAGGGGGAAGACATCGGAATGAACCTTACGGAGATGATTGTGTACGTGGGAAGATGGTGAAATCTAGATCAGAAGCCTGTCGAATGGCGGCCTTTTATAGTAGCAGTGCTGAACCTTCGGGCTCTGCTACGTATCCGATTTATACTTACAAAACTTTTTGAAACAGGGGCGACAGAAGTCGGCTGAAGTAATGCAGATGTACAATGTGATTCTAAATTATTGCTGGAAACCCCGACAGCAATTTACAACGTAGAATCAACCTGTATTAGGCTTATGAGAAGAATAGCATTATTTTTCTCTTGTTTTGATAGTCTGATTTTCCACAAATTTTGTAATGTGTTTCAGGTTATATATGTTTTTAACATATCTCACAAATGGCAAAATAATTTATGACCATGTAATAAAATATTGATTTGTATGTTATTGATGCGTCATGGGTTACTTAACATTGCCACAGGTGTTAATTTTATTCTTTAATGACTTATGAGATGGGAAGGTCATTTATTTCGGCGAAGTGACCAACACCGGAGAAGAAACGGTCCTGGTTAGTTACAGGAATGGGCTAGTATCCCCGATATCCATGCCGATGGACCGAAGATCGCAAAGTCAAAGCGAAATGTTGGGATTATTAGGTTTAAATCAACGACATCCTCATTTCTTATCATTCTGTCA
This sequence comes from Cryptotermes secundus, assembly GCF_002891405.2. Lineage (NCBI taxonomy): Eukaryota > Metazoa > Arthropoda > Insecta > Blattodea > Kalotermitidae > Cryptotermes > Cryptotermes secundus. The sequence continues at coordinate 1,330,897 of NW_019737096.1, read as the reverse complement.
TCCTGCCATCTTGACATAGGCTGCGTAACCTCACCACTTGATTTAACATACAATAAAGCGGCCTCCGTAGTCTAGGGGTAACGTTGCCACCTCATGACTCAAGGTACGCGGGTTCAAATCCGGCGGAGGTCGTGGAATTTTTAAGGGCGGAAAAATTCAGGGAACAAGTCCTCCGGGAGGGACTTTAAGCCGTGGGTTCCGTGTCGTAGATTTACGGCACGTAAAAGATCCTCATGTCTCTAGGAGACCTCTGAGCAAAATTAGGCAACAAGTTTCCCGTCCAAGTAGTTTCCAGTGCCTCTGGTAGATAGGGGAAATATCAGGTACCGAGGGCCAACCTCGTTGGCTGAACGGGGCTGATAGCACGCACCAGTACCCGTAGAGTATGGCGACAGTAGAAATNAAACTAGTTACTGTTTAGTTTCGTGCCCAAGAAACTAGTTGGCAAAACTCTGAAATGGCCGGCGGGTCGCTGACTGTGTATCCGCCGGCTTAGTCAGCCAGAGCCTCACGGGCAGGGCATTAAACTTTACATACTATTAAGTACTCTTTATGAGACTACTAGTTTGTGCAGTTTGATGCCATGGACTTCCCTCCCTAAGTCTAATAGGGCATGGAATGGCATTTTAACCTTGAGACTCAAGAAAACTGAGCAGGCAGTGTACAGTCCGAGGCCTACTGCTCACCTCAGTAAGTTAGGGACTGATTTCTTTGGGAGGAAACTAAACAGCATTTACAGAAAAAACTAAAGAGAAATACTTTTAAAAATAAACATTTATGTTATATAGTACGCTGCCGCCGAAACGTGTAGGATATGAGGTTCTCACAGCGTTGGTTATGGAGAGTTCTGTGTAGCACGTTAAAGTCAGCCGACTTTTCGGAAGCGACATGCTCCTCCGAAACGTCAGTTAACTCAACGGTTTGCGCGGCGTTATATCCCACAAAATAGAACTTAGCCGCCGAGACTTTTATGACAGAATCTGTACCAAGCCTCCTGCTGACGTTCGTCTTTCATACAGAAATAATATTTAAGTTGTAGGAGCTTGCATTGTTATATGTTTTCACAATGTTAATGTCAATAGATGTATGTTTGTTTATGTAGAAAAGCCATAAAAATGTATTCCATATGTTATAAATGTTATTGTGTATTATAAATAATTCAGCGGAGTCCTGATTTAAAAGCTAACAGTCGCTCAGCTGATCAAGAAAGTTCCATGATTTTTATGGAACCGGAAGTTCACAAGAGCCCGCCACCTGATTCTGAGCCTCATGAATCCAACCCACACCTTCACACCCAATTTCTTTGACGTCCGTTTTAATAATATTCTCCTATTTATCGCCGATATCTCCAAAGTGATCTTTTTTCTTTTCTTTTCAAATCTTCCGACTGAAACTTTGTATGCATTTCTTATCATTCGCATCTCACCAAAAGTGATATTCACCCCCAACACCCCCAGTTTGTATGCTTCCATTAGAGTGAGAAAGTAACTGCCATACATGTACAAAACAACACACAGAATTGTTTTATTTGCGGTAGGAGTCACGGAGACAAAACATTCTGATCGTAATAAGTTTTCATCGAATTCACTCAAAATGTATGGCAGTGAATTCATTAATGCAGTTGTGATTTGTTATTGTCGTTCAAAAGTATTAGAGCTTTTCCATATTTCAAAGGATTTGTTACTTCTCTTTGTGTTAGGATATTTTACCCTTCATTTTTCAACGGGAAATCAACACTGCGATCTCTCTATGTTTATTTCTATACCTGCCCCTTCACTAGTACCTAATATAGTTTCACAGTTTTATGGAGTGTGCCTATAGACGGGGTTTGGATTGGTAATCGAATTTATTGTACACTTATACAACTCGTTACTACACTCCACAAATCAATATTACATACGGATTAGTGTTCTCAGTCTGTTAGTCTCCACTAGCCGTTGCTTTGTAGCTGCTTCCAACGGTGGACGTACCCCTTCCTCCCGGTTCCCGAACTATTCCCGGCCACAGCTACCAGCTACTTAGAGTAACAGCTCACAGCGACTGAACTGCAGTTCTCTAACTCACCAACCAACTACTTCACTAACTCACTCCTCACTCATAGACTAAGTTGTCCTGCACGGATTGCATAGAAAACATCGCCACTTTGTTTCAGTGTAATTTTTGGGTTCATGTGTTATCTGTGACTTTACCTGAGTACCACATAGCTTCCATGTTTCCTTCCTTACGATATTTATGCTTTAATTCACTAAATTACCACCATTTATGTTGACCAGAAGTTGACGTCTCTTCAGTTGCAGTCCCCACCTCACTGATATTATTGTTATGTCATCGTATTTTTGTTGTTGATGGTGTTGGTGCACTGACAGTTTTGCGATTTCTAGCCGAAGAAAAGAAAAGTAGATTTATGAGGTTTTCCGTAGGTGTATGTCTCCATTTCAACGTGTGAAATGGCTGACATCTTCTCGAGATTTAGTATGAACCTTATGAAGTTGGAGACCAACCCCACGTGGTACCTATTTCCAACAATGTGGTGGACTCGAAAACGTATGAGGTGAGAATGACATAAGCGTGACATGTATATTCCTCAAATTATGTACGATGACAATGGATCTTGAAAAATATGCTACTTTCATTGCGTTTATTTTTAAAATATACTTGTAAATTGATACGGCTGCCCGACAATTATCTTTAGTTTTCGGGGTTTCACAGCGGTAACTAAAGATTGGTTTTGTTTAGCTATTTTAAATTTGGTGCGAAAATAGCTCATAAACGTACCCGCATATTACGTACGAAATATTGTTTGTACAAGTTAGAAGAGTGGTGACGATGCGTATCTTTGAGGTTATAGAGCTAACCCATAATTATGACGCTAAAGTAGAGAATATGTAATTTAGTAATACGTTCTTCGCACAAATACGAGTAATATAAAACAAAATAGCAACAGTATCTATAGAACTGGAAGTCTATGATACATGAAATTAGCCTTTGTGAATTCTGGCCGAAAGTCCCTTTTATTTACGTATTTACTTTCATGAGATAGGCCGAAATGTTACTCTCGGGAGGGGGGGAGGTGACAGTGGACAATAATGCTGTGTTTTATGACCGAGATTTGTACAGAAACTGGAAAGAATGGTAGGAAATCACATTTGGTTAGAAAAGCTATTACCATATTAACCAGAGATGTCGGAAGTTGATCGTTGAAGCTACCGAATTAAAGAATAGTGTGATATGACGCCTGAAGGCTGGAGTAGTGGAGCCAGAGGATACATCCATTACTATGCAACGGCTCGGTAAACAAGTTTCCGCGGTAACGGTTACGCAAGCAGCAATAGAGGAATTGTTGGGAACGATGTTTCCTGTTCGGCCCGTACAAGGTGGTTATAAAGAGATCAGTTGAGAATCGGAAGTCGAGTTCCCGAGTTCCAAGTGAGCGGTTAGTCGAGAGTTGAGCTCTGCAAGGAAGGCTGAGAAGAAGACTCTATGAGTTCAGTTGGCAGTCGGGCTGTGAAGAGAAGACTTTACGTGTGCTGTAGTACAGTGATATTTGGAGTATGTAATTCAGTGAGACTGTTGTAGTTCCTATGTTAAATCCGTTGCCAGGAAAGGGTTAGCGGAGACTGTAATAGACTTGAGGACACTACTGTGTGTAACAGTGAATTGTAAAGTGTAGGAATAGCTGTGGCCCATTATATATGTTTGTAGTACGACCAAAGGTCAGTAAATCCAGTAATCAAAACTCTTAGTTAGTAGTTTAGTTTTAAGTTTAGCTTAAGCTCCTCCCTTTCTCCCACCAGGCCCTAACCTATTCATATACGGAGGGCTACTAATGAGCTCCCCTCCACACGTCATTTTACTCAATTCACAACAATTTGCCAAATGTATTTATACAGATTGAAATAAATGGGGATCTCAACAAAAAATAAGTAATCAAAACCCCCGTCTATAGTCATGCACCCCTAAAACGTGACAATAGCAAATGGCAGTTTCTATGTATCCGCAAGTTGTTTGTTTATTTATTTGTGTGTTATTTGCTTTCTTTGATTATGTTGGTTCCCTTATTTGTCATTTCCCTCGATTTGTTTCCGGAAGCATCTGAAGTTAAGAAGCCCCTTTTGGGTCCAAATATTCTTCTCAACATCATTCTCAAACACATGCAGTCTATGTTCATTCCCTAATGTCAGAGACGAAATTCCACACCAATACAAAACTACAGGCAGAATGTTTGTATATTTTAATCTTTACATTTTTAGACAACAGGCGAGAAGCCAGAAGGCTCTGAACTAAACGTTAGGAAACATAACCTGAATTTAATCTGCTCTTGTATGTGATTTTTTTTTACTGCAGTTAGATTTTTTTAAGTACCCTGTTCGAGCTGTTAGGTGTCATAGGCTACAAGAACAAGGAAAGACTGGTAGCATTCTGTTTGTTTATTGTTTCTTTAACGGCGCATTTAGTAAATCGATTTATGCAGCGTAAAGTAATGGAATCGCTGGTGAATTTTGCATTGGAAAGCAGTGGAAGAAAGCGATTGTAGCGTATCTGTGGTACTATCCCAGCAGTTACGTGGAAGATGTAAAAACAAAAAGGCACGAGAACCGTCATTTAGGATAGATGGACTTCGGCCCGAGTTTTGAAACTGGGACATCCAGATTACTAAGTTGGATCTCTAACCGCTCGTCGCTGATATTCTAGCCCAGGCAATTTCGGTTTTGAGATTAGTGTTCTTGTTTTTTAAACACGCTGATTCATACTGAAATAAATACGCAGTGCTGCACCCTCACTCACATTGTACTTCCTGCGCAGCCCTGGCGCCCCGTGGAACGGGTCCCCGCTGCAGTGCCCCTGCCCCGTCGCCGGGCCCCCTCGACTCCAAGACGAACAAGATGACGAACCTGAACCGCATCAGGGTCGTCGTCCTGGGCAGCGCCCGCGTCGGCAAGTCCGGTGAGTGACAACATTGCACAAATGTCATGCTTCTGCTTAAGATTTATTCTACGAGTATAGTAGTGGTGGTGGGCCTTTTGAATCCTAATGTTAGAATCAGGCCTGCACGAAGCAAATGTTCTAGACTTTCCTTTTTTTGTCAGCTAAAGTAAATTTATATATTCGTCCTACAGAATTATAAATATAAAAAGGAGAAGCGGAGGCTTATTGAGTTTGAGGTGTGAAGTCCTGTAGGAAATTTTAGTTGATTCAGCTTTTATTTTTAGGAAATCTTTATTTCTTGGAAATAATTTTGCTCTGTGATTGATTGACTTAAGGTATAGATCTGTTGAATACTGCTAAGAATAACACCTGCGTTCCCGTTCAGAAAAATCTGCACTGTAATTCCAGAAACTATTTTTTCTTATAATCACCTCATAACCTAGTGTAAACGCGTGTCCGTGCCTTTCAAAATACCTTACGTGTACGATTGCATAACACAGTTATGCAGGAAACAGAAGTCATACAGAGTTATCGAAACCAGTTGTACATGCAATTAGTCAAGGTGAAACCATGCATGTGGAAGCACAAGAGGCTTGAACTTGACGGTAGTCAGGCCTACGACCGTTCAAGTGACCAAGTGCCGTTTCGGAGTGGTAAAATAAGTTAAGGCACAATCCGCTGCAGAAGCCTGCATTAACAGATGTCCTGTAAATATGTTACATAACATATAAACCCAGTTTATTCAGTGCAGTAAAGTGACAAAACGTGTATGGTGTTTATAAAGTACAAACACACTTACCTGGATGCTGCATGAGTGTGTGGGGGGGGTACACTCGTGTGAAATTACGGTGCAGCAAATATGGTACCTACTAAGAAAGGCGGACTGCCCCTTTCGTCGAAGAGGAGACCCCAATTCAAAACACACAAAACTGTCTTTGAACGAACACAAATTAGGTCATGGGTCCCGACGGGGCTCGAAATCAAGAACGGCTCTTCTGGCGAGGGCCAGCAGGAATTTGCCAGACTGGGCTTGACTGTAGACGCGTCCCCTTACCGTGGTTACTATACAGCATGTTAAATTTACATAATCACTGTCGTCACGATCTCCTTGTCATCTCTTTACCATGGTTACTGTATAAGTGAACAGTACCCATACTTGTTATCAGGATCCCATTGTTGGCAAGATATGAGTGACTCTCGACGGGCGTTTGGGTTGGTGATTGGATTTATTGACCACTTACAGGTCGTAACTACAAGTAACTGCAGCGCTATCATTAATTTCCACACTTCACACATCACTACAGGATACGCTAAGTCTTTTCAGTCTGCTCTGTCTTTAGCGGTCGTTCCCTGGTAATTGCACCTAACAGTGGTGATTCTTCACTTTCCACGCCCAGTTTTTTCTGACTGCACCAACGAAGTCTACTCTTCGCAGACTCCCTTACAACTGATTAACTTCCGGGTCTGAATCTTATGTTACGACCGACGGTCAGCCGGCCAGTCTGTCTTGGAATAAAGCACCCATCTGGGACTTACGACTAGTTTTTATCACTGTCAGACAGTTGCGGGTTTGTTGATGTGGGGCGCGCTCTCTGACGAGAGGACGGGTATGTCGTTTACAATTGTTGCTGGCCCTCGCCAGCGCAGTCATCCTTGGTTGCGAGTCCCGGGAGACTCATGACCATATTTTACTGTCTCAGCAACTGAATAGCTTCTAAATTTGTCTCGGTTATGATATTTCGGCACGAACCGCGTAGAAAACGCCGTTCCTATGTTGTACGTCAATCGTTTCCATGGGAACATATTTGTGAAGGCGTTACTCGGTAACGGCTATGTACACTTATTAAGAATCTGTTGCCTGTCATCAGATCTTATTTCATTGTTTGTTTCGAGTTCGTTACCCAGTAACGGGTCTCCACGCTACAGTATTAAATCAGTGTTGAGAAATATGGTATGTGTGTTGGATTCTTCTGGTCCACAATCCAGTGTCGGATGTTTATCAACAAGGTAATGGACATTCTGGTTCTATAAAAAGTATGACACATTAACCGAGCGGCTGTTAGCTTTGCAAGGAATGCACCATGGGCTTAGATGCGAAGTACTTCCTTCAAAAGTAATATTGGTTTTGAAGAGTACTATCTTCTGGGATATAACACAATGTAGTCCGTTGAAAGTCAACCGACGTTTCGCAGAAACACATCGCCACCGTCTTCAGGGTCAGAGACAGAACCCCTTGGGTGTGGATCTTCGGCAGCCTACACAGTGTCATGGGCCTGGAATCCTGCAGTCGAAGTTGTTGGCTGACTTCCTCAGAAATTGAGGATTTCTTCAGGATATGCACTGTCTTGGGCTCCACAGACTCAGTTAGGCGTCGTCGTCCGTAAGGGCAGCGATCTTCCGATTGTAGTCTGCAGTATGCAGTACCACAGTCGCACTGCCCATGTCAGCGAGAAGATCCGTGAACACCTCGTTGGCTTTCAAGGTTCGTTGGGCCCTCCGCAACTCAGGTTGCCCTTAGATTTGGGGGAGCCTTTTGGGTTCCTAACGGACTTCTGCCTCACCTCTTCAGCTGTCCATTCCGGCAGGGCCCCTATCGCCTTCCCCACTCCTCACAGGCTATCTGCAACAGGCACAACCGCCTACTTGCTCAAGGCCGAGGAAGTTGCTTCCTCCAACGGCACTTCGCACAGATTGACGACAGTTTTCTTTTTGTCGGGGGAGGCGGGTGCTGGTTCTTGTGCAGGCGCTGAAACTTCTTCCAATGCTCGGCTATTCAGTTCTCAGGCCCCAATCATCGGCGGACAGCTCCTCGACCAAGCACAGATGTAACTCCAGCAGCTCTTGGCAGATCGCGTCCAGCTCCCGTCTGGTTCGATGGATGCGCTTACGGAGAAGACAGAATCTAGTACGTCTGTAGATCCTACTGGCAACATCAGTTCGTATATGGTGCTGGAACTATAAGCAGCGAGGAATGGTGTTTTGTTCCCTGCGCCTGAGAAGAAAGGGAAGGCTGGTCTTCTTGATCAGCAACTTCTCGAGTCGTCGAATGTGTCGATGAGGAACATTCATAATCATTGCTGTGGGAACCTCAAATCCTACAAAATTAGTTTTAAACGCAGTGGGCATAAATAAATAGAAAGTTGTATTTCTATTATTGGCCTAATATTTGTTACTGATGAATGAAATATTTCTTCATTATCGAAAGTAAAGTTATTCAAGTAGATTGCCTCTTATATTCATGGATACACTTTGAACTACCTCATGAATTATAACGGATTTGCGAACAATTTGCCTAATAGTGTGCTACACGATATTGTATGCGTTATGCAGCGGATACGGGGTTCAGTTCCATATGGGAGCTTTAACCTTCAGTATTGACATCGGCCTCCGAATCCGCAGGGCTGTTGCTGAGTCATTTCGTCCCTGTCTCAAACCAAGTGTGCCCGTATCGGCTGTACAGAATTTGGAATGTTCTAATGATTTATTCATAAGGAGGGCTTTGAAGCAGAGGGTTGGGCCTATTGATATTTCGTATTTGAGTCTACATCCCGCGCGTGTACGGTGATCTGAACTGTAGCAAGAACATTATGCATTAAGGTTGAAACACGGAATGGAGATTTGTTTGAAAATAATTGGAACACATTTGATATATGTAACTCACAGTTACATAATACTCCATAATGATATTCATATCCCCTATGCTCCAGCATGCAACTTTATGTCGATCGGGAGTTATTTAGGGTCATTTTATGTGATGCAGCAATTTTTAGAAAGGTTAAATAACGCAAACTAGATAATCTAATGAAAGGAAGGAACACAGTTAACTTCATCAAAGCTCAAAGAATAAGTTGGCTTGGACATATCTCAAGGATGGAGGCTGGACGAACAGTTAAAAGAATACACGTATATGACTGGCAGCCTCACGCCATAAGAAGGAGGCCGACCTAAGATTAAATTGAAAGATGACATAAGGGTTTAGGAATTAATAACTGGATAACTTGCACACAGGGCAGAAGTAGTTGGAAGGAAATTGTTGAGCAGACCAAAGCGTTCAAGAAATGAAGCTGTCGAGCCTTATGAGAAGTAACGCATCTATGTTACATTTCTTATTCCCGGAAGTTTCTCGTTTTTATTATTCATTATTGTTATATGATTACAATCCATCCAAAATTACATCGTTTGATATATTACATATAATCGCCGTGCATTTGGAGTGGCCTTTCCACATGTGTCCGTTTGGGGTCAGTGAATTCGTAACTTTTGATCGTCTGTACACTTGTATTAATTTCATTCCTTTTGAAGTTCATTCCACCGGTATATTTTATTGCATTCTAGGGTACCCGTGAAGAAAAATATGTACTGCAATTTGAAAAATCATTGTAGGCACGTTCGAAACCCTACGGAATGCCTATTAATTTTGTTCCGCCCGTCTGCATTCATTAAATAAGAGCGGCCGGCGCGTAAGGCTGACAGCCTTACCGCCATCTGTGAGCCGATTTTCTAGAAAAAATGTAGGAGCCTCGACGTCTCACAACCCTGTGGGCCTTCAAGGCCTGTTATAGGAGTAGCTTTACCTTACTCAAGAGAGGCTGAACAAATTTTCATGAAATTATTATTGGGGAGCTTTACCAAACTACGTTAGAATATTCAGATTTTAGCGAAAATCGGACAAATATAACGGACAGTTGTCAAGAAATCATGCATGTATTTGTGTGCTTGTGTAGAGCATAGATAGCTAAATTTTTAATGGAGCTAAAAATGTTTCTCTTTTCTTCGATACTAATTAAATGGAGCACTTCCAATCAGAATATATATATATATATAAAAGGAGGCCTATAAATTTAATAAAATATAACTGTTCTAAGTGCCGAAGTCTTGTATTCCTCGAAATTTTAGGCAGATCTACAATAAAACGACTGCTTCAGTTGCTTCTGTAAAAGGTCGCAAGTGAGAGAAGAAACAAAGCAAAAGAGAAAGCAGTGATTGAATTTAGACTGCGTTGGAACAATTTATTTATTATTATTTAAATATAATGTCCTATTACAATTTGACTTTGAAGTATATGTTAAAAGTATGTATTTAATTTATTTTACTGCGTGTAACAGCAGTAAATCGTAAAATCTTGATACTGATTGCATATTTATTGTGTAGAACGGTTTAATTCTGACATTTTATAGATTTCTGTATCAGTTAACAGTGAATAATTGAATGTGCATTAATATTTCTCTATTGCGAGAGAAAGGTTAATGCAGATCTCAGTAATGCAGCTTATTTAAAACAAGGCACCACAGGAACTGAAGAATGTCACTTCTCATTTTCACATTAGCTACGTTTTCTTTCCTTGTTAAGTACTCTAACTTGAAGATGTGGATGTTAGAATGCCATTTATACTCGTAGTTTCTTCTGCCGAACTCACCTGAGAAGTGGAAACTATTCTATTAAAATCTCGTTGGACATTTAACGTCTTCAAGTTCTTGGACTCACACGTCATTCTTGTGACGTTTAGAACACAATACGTTATCATGATTACTATGAAAAAATATGAAGGTTACTTACTCTCTCCGCAGACTCTTCCTCCTTATGGGGAAAATTTTGACTTAGGCCTGAATCTCTGCATGTAATAAAAGGTAAAGTTGTACTTAACTGGACCCGATCCACACACTTAAAATCCTCTCTGTATTATGGTGCATGAAGTTGCGCCGGATGTTTTGTCTACCCCTCCCTCGAATCATTTACCCACCCCTGATTTAAAGTCCTCTTCACTTATCAAGAAACTTGATTTCACATAAATCCTGTTGTCGGCTATTACCCACCGTGATTGATTTCACCGTTTGTTTAGCGGGTTGTTAATTGAATGTCGTTGTGTAGTTCACGTTTTCAAAGGGGTCTCGTTTGTATCCACTTGTATCCTTGCCTGGGGTGCAGCATGACATTAATGCTCGCACTGGGGACGCTTATTTCAGTTTCTCTCTGAGACTGTGCAGCAGGAATTTATCCGATTTATCTGTTTTTACAGCCTGCATGTCATTATTAATATTCCTGCTGTCGCGTTAGATTGGTAAATTTATTTACGGAAAAGTTAAATTGCCTTGAATATGCATTACACCATTCCTTACAGGGAGACATTTATTTAAATTGCGTTCTCTTAGCTATATTTCCATGACTTGTCAAGAACGGTGACTTTTTTGTTTTTTGGTGTAATAGACCCCATGCATGAATCAATTTAGAGCGCATCAGTTGACTGTAGTTGCTGTATGGGTAGTGAGAGGACAGACTGGCGTCGGGTCTATACCAGGATTCGTCTTCCGGCAGAGACATGTTTTTCCCCCACCGCATCCATATCGGCTTTGAGTCCCACTCAGTGGCTACCAGGAACACTTCGCGGAACTAAACTGACCTGTATGTGTAGTCCAGATCCCTCCGTCTAGGGTCAAGGACTTCCCCACCGTCGGATACACAAGTACATCATAATGTTCTGGCATGGCGCCGTATAGGAAGAAGTTACGTACTCTGTCCCAGTGCAAATCGGCTTCCATTTGGAGACTTCCCAAGTCTATAGACACCCGCTTTCATATTGTATAACTGTCCATCATTTTATTCCCCTTCCCACACATTCCTGCCATCCTCACACAAACCTGTGCTTTCTATTTTTCTTTAAAATAAAAATTTTATGTCATTATTTTTAATTTATTTTGATGAATGGAAACGTTGTGCAAGTATGTAGGTCATAAAGAAGTACTCTTATAAGAAACCTTCAGAATTTTGCTGTTATTAGCAGAACAATTGCGGTTTATATTGAGGTAAATTGCGGTTTATGGCCGCGCCATAGCTCAAGCGGTTAGTCGCTGGCTTCCCACTGCGGCGGCCCGGGTTCGATCCCGGGTCTGGTCAAATGGGATTTGTGGTGGACAAAGTGATACTGGGGCGGTTTATCTCCGAGTACTTCGGTTTGCCCTGCCAATCTTCATTCCACCAAATTCTCCATCATCATAATCACCCAGTGCAGGCTACAATAGGCCAATCAGTGGCCGCCGTGCTGAGTGGACCCAGTTGAACTCCACACCCCCACTAAGCGAATTAAACAAAAATTGCCGTTTGCGTTTTGGAAACGCCGTCCGTATATTTCGCATATAGGGTCCTGATTTTTAATCCTGCAATGGAAAATTGCAGGCCTCTAACAGGTGAATTTTTATTTTGCGAAGAACTGAGGTACTGCTTGTTCATATCTGGTTATATATGAAAATCAGGAAGGTCTGGCAGGACGTTTATTGGTTAGTTCTCAGTCGATGGACTGGTTGGACTTGAGTCTTAAACATAATCATAATATGTATTGATTCTGTGATAGTCTCTGAAGATCCTGGCTAATAATTACATGCGCAGGATTTATCAGACGAAGTTTAGCACCCAAATACCTGCTGATAACATATTAGAAATAAAATTCGCCGTTATTATTGTGTGACAATTATATTTTGATATGCAAGCTATTCCTATACCAGGCCGTGGAGGCCCATAGGGATGTGAGATGTTGAGGGTCCCACATTATAGACAGTCGACTCAAATATGGCGGTAAGGTGTCAGCCTTACGCGCCGGTCGCGCTTTACTCTCCAGGAAAATTATTTAATTAAAGTTGGTTGAGGCACTATGTTACAAGCCGGAAGGTCGCAGGTTGAAGTCCAGGTGAGGTCATTGGATTTTTTCAGTTGACTTAATCCTTTCAGCCGCACTATGGTCCTGGGGTCGACTCAGCCTCTAACAGAAATGAGTACCAGGAATAATTTGATATATTGTGTGTTATTTTGTGTGATGTGTGTTATTTATGTGTTGTGTCTTATTGTAGTATCACTGCCACCGGCTAAGAACCCATTTGCAGTTTAAATAAATAATAATAATTAAATTTACATTTTAGTATCCTCGTTTTTTTTTTTCATTACAATTTCTAGGCAAGTTGAGCCTGAACCAGTTCACAGTCAAGGCAGTCAAACGATATTAAAATCGAGGTATCGATATCTCACGGAATATTGGGACGACGATCCACAATTAGTCGTACGAGGCAAGTGTTTTGGGCGCGGAACTGGCTCATTTTTCAGCTTCACTGAGCAAACGGGAGTGAACGCGACTTTCTCTCCACCCGCGCTCTCGTGACTTGCTCTGAGTTAGTATCCTGGGGATGATACATTGTTATAGTCGTCGCAATTACCGCAGCCACAGTCAGCATCATGCACTCTGCAGGGAAACGGTACTCCCAACTGTCGGGAACCCGTGACCCAAAGATTCGAAAATGCACAATTGAATCAACTCAGCTTGTTCTCAACTACTGCAGGTATTGCAGGGATCTCTTGTTTCTTGTGGGTTACTTCAACGTTATGCCCTAATTACTTACAAAATGTTGTTAGAATAATAATTATTGAAAATTTAAGTTAATGCTGAAATGTATGAATAAGGACTTACAGTATCCCTGGCAAGCTGCAGTAGTCCGGGCTACCGGTACCGCGACTTGGGAAGCTTCGATGTGAATTCTTCCTTGAAAAGTTAGTACTTCGAAGGCTAAACTTTTTCTACTTTTATGGGGGCCGAACGTTTATCGTCGTATTCACGAAACCAGTTTCTTTCTTTCAGTGTGTTTGAAGATTATCCCCCCCTCCTCCTCCTAGGGCATAAGCCATTGGCATGTTTCCGACTTCAAGAGAATTCGTCCAGAAGATTGGCAGTAGTTTGAATCCTCCCCGATCGCGCTACGAGCGCAGCGCAAGGATAGATTTATGGTGAAGTTGCCACCTTGCTGCTTCCAAATTTGCAGTGTTATTAGCCGGGACATGAACCCCAGACGTGCTGCCTTCCCTACGGCTGTCGAGCCACATCTTCTGCGGACTAGTAAACTAGGTTTCCCGAGCATCATCGTCTGGATCACCGGTTACTCAGCTCTCTTGCCACGAAACCCGCGGCGTTGTTGAAGGCAATCTTCCCACCAGCATTTAGGTCTCATATGTGTTCCCTTCAGGCTTTCCGACGAAATCTTTGTGCGCTTGCAATACGATCGTAGCACTGAAGAATCAGAAACATAATGCGCAAAAAGAGCGTAGTGGACTTCCATGCCCACCCCTGTTAATTAAATTGGCAGGCCTGTGGGTACTCCCAACTAAAGGAATTACTGCTTCCTGGAAGAGACATTACCAAGAATCGTTTGTTGTCTTAGAAGCCACTCGTCTGTCTAATCTATAGACATTCGCATTCCTCAACATGCGCAATTAAAGAGCGACATATGTAGCATAAGCAACAAGTATGGGGGTTGATTGAAGTGATGTTTTGTTTTCTAGAACTCTGGTTTTGTAACACAGCAAATCTCGGGTTTGCTGGTGCCATGGAGCTTTTGTTAAACAAACATTTTGTCGAACTCCTAAGTATGCTTTTTGTTAACATGGATGCAGGATTTTTTTTAACTATCTGTGAATGTGCCAACTGATGCTGTATTCCGAGGCGATCAAATGTTAAGTTTTGTACCTGCTGCTACTCACAGAGACCTGAATTTGAGAATCGCAGTTAAGAGTTTCATTTAGCACTGTTATCGGTGTCCCTGGCATGACCGAATTTCGACCCCTCTCCCGAAATTGCTGGAAAGAGATATAAAATTGTTTTCTGATAAAAAAATCTTGGTGAATAACTCTCTGACGATAAATAGATGAAAATATATATCAGCAATTTAATTTATTGCAGGTCACGGCAGCCGAACGGTCTGAGGCATGTACTGTCTTTGCACGCTCGGAAGCCGAGATCGTGGGTTCGAATCCAACCAAGGCGTGGATATTTGGTGTGTGTATGCGTTTATTTTGTTTGTGTTGTCCTATGTTTAGGTAGAGGCCTTGCGACGAGCTGATCTCTCGTCCAAGCAGTCCTACCGTCTGTTAAATGATCACGAAACTGAAAATCAGGGCCAGCGAAAAAAACTTATGTGAATCATTGTACCTATTGTGTGATTGTATCAACAATTAAATCATCTGATGTTCATTGGTACGTTTTCTGACAGGAGAGACTTGTATATTTAGTCACAGTGATCGGAAGAGATTGCAGTTTATTAAATGAGTAGTTGCAGACATCCAAAAGGGTGGTCCTCAAGTTTGTTATTGGGTATCGGGTGGACAACCCTTCACCATAAAAAAAAAACTAACGTGTTACGAAATGTTACGGACCTGGACGGGTTGTTTGTTAGGACCTAAGCAACAGGTAAAGGATCCCCTGCCAAACAGGGTCATTGAAGTCAGCAGAAAGTTTTCTTTTGCCTAAGAAAGAGAAGTAGCAGGAGGCAGGAACACTTTCATCTTGAAGTTTGTAATTTGCATGCTTCACACAATAATATTGGAGAAACCAAGGAGGAAGAGATTGGCGATACATATATAACACACAAATTGGGGAAGTGAGAGATGCATACAAAATGTTGGTTGGAATATGACAAGGGAAGAGACTGTGAGTAGATGAAAGGACGTGTAAATTTTATCTGAGAGAAACAGGATATGAATTCATCTGACTTAGGATGCTGACTGGCAGGCTTCTGTGAGCACGGTAGTGAACATCGTGTTCCATAAAAGCAAGAGGTTCTTTGGCCAAGTGAATAATTACAAGTTAGTGAAGGAAATCTCTTTGCCAGAAGACAGGAAGTATCTAGTGGCGAAGGGGGGACAGCAGAGTACTTGTCTAACCCAATGGTAACATCATAACAGCCAAATCTCGATGGATACGATAGGTCAGATTAGAGAGAAATAACTTTATTTTCGTCTTGGGGGCGGGCGGGGTTTGTAAACGCTGGAGATCCGCCACATAGATAGAAGAGCTAGAAGTGGTAGGTTGTTATTAAAATAGATCTTACAAGATAACATGGCAGAAATGTAAGCACCACATCATGAGTACGATTAGGGGAGTGGGGTGTCCGAACTCATTATAAACCACTGCAATAGATGGAGGTGAGTGGTCAGCCTTGCGCCCCTATTGCGTTGCCTCCAAAGAAGGAGCCCCAGACTCAATCAGGAGTCAGGGTGGGCCCGGAGCCGATCTGGACATCGTAACGAAGAAGAAAATTCCTGTCGGGAATGAATACTAGCATTCCATTCTATAGCCTGTCACTGCACTGATAGAACTATCCCAACATCTGCGTGAATTTAGTTGGATCGTGAGAATATAAACTGTCAAATAACTATGTTCATCGCCCGGCCTTTATGGTATGCTTTAAGTAATCTGCAAGAAATATCAGTTCAGGCGCCGTAGCAGTGAAATTTAACGGATTGATTTCCAGTATGGCCACTTTAAATAAGATACAACACACAAATAACACACATGACACAAAATAACAAGACACAACACACAAATAACGCACCACGCTCAAACAAACACAGCGCACAAAACTACACAAACAATGGAGGACACTACACACAATGAAAACAATGCAAATACAGTTACGACAATTATATAAATTAATATCAATGAAAATACGCATACTATACACTAAGCAGACCGCCTCTATGATTTAGTGGTCAGAGTTCCTGGCCACAGATCCAGAGGACCCGGGTTCGATTCCCGGCGCTACTAGATTTTCTGAGAAGTCGGGGTCCACTCAGCCTCGTGAAGAGGAACTATTTGAAAGAAATATCGGCTCCGGTCTAGAAAGCCGAGAGTAACGGCCGTGGAGATTCGTTGCGATGACCACGCGACACTCTCTATCCGCTAAAAGTTGGCACTAACTTCACCGACAAACGGCGGTCGCTCGGTCGGTATAGTTTTCTTGCGGACTACAGGCCATGGAATCTGTATACACTAAGCAGTAATATTAATGAAATACGTAATGTCATGAACTGGTGCACTCACATTTCACACTTCATTCCACTTCACACTTACGTACCCTTCACATCCTCACCATAGTTTACTTCCCTTCACTTCACTTCTCTTCACTTCATTGCATCTTTTGATGATTTCCCCCACATCTTCACATCGCCTTATTTATCACTTACCTAACCCTTTTCCTAAAATGACTTGGTTCACGGGAGAGAGTATCTGTTAATACGGCACAATTGCACAGAGCCGGACCCAAAATCACTACAAAGACAAATGAGTGGCATAAAAGTGACGGCTCTTTAATTTATGCCAAAAAAATTGTAGCTGCAGGTCACATGAAATGAATTTTCAGGAAGGAAAGTATGAAGGTGACAGCTGTAATTTACCTCAGACCGATTTTAATGCTAATAATTTGGAAAGAGATGATGGACGTTTCGGGCTTCCAGTAATCGCTCCAGTTAGACGTTCATATGGCGTTGTAACAGAGGGCGTGTTTGGCTTGACGATGTAAATAATAGCTTTATGCGCACTTTTCAGAAGCTTTGTTCCATGCCAAACGTAAGTAAGCGATGCTACTGACGTAGTGTAGAGGTACGACAGCTGTCTAATAAAGGCTGGCTTCGGCTTTTGGCGAGCAAAATAACAAATGTTCGTGCCATTGTCATATTTCATTTATGTGCTTTGTGTACCCTTTTTATCCTTCTGCTTTCCACAAATGAGGCCCAAGCCTGTTCCCTCTCTAAACTATCTTTGAGTGGTCTTGCAGTCTCCATAATCCTTTAGAAGAACCTAGATTATTTCGCGACACTGTATCAACTTCGGTATCGGTAGGTAATGTTGAATTACATGAGCAGGTGATCGCGTTCGCTGGAATTCAGAGCAACGAGGGGTAAGCAACCGTAGCCTGTTCCGTCGTACCAGCTTGGAACTCGACTCGGGGGACCGAGGACGAGTAGAAAAGCCTTCAGAATAGTCGGTGTCCTGGAAGCAGTGCAAAGAACAAATCAAAGGAATACCGGTTGAACTTAGTTCTATATCCTTTGGATCTGAATTTAAGGGAAAGTTCTAGAAGGCTTTAAGGGTGGGTTTGGCCGCTTCTGTGTGTAGTCTGTTCGTCCATTCACTAAATGACTATTTAGTTCCATTGGTACATCTTCATTTTAATTATGTTCTATTGTCAGTATATCGACCGCCTATGTCGTCTAGTGGTCAGAATTCCTAGCTACAGAGCAAGACGTCCCGGGTTCGATTCCCAGCGCTACCAGATTTTCTGAGAAGCGGTGTGTCTGGAACGGGGTCGGCTAAGATTCGTGAGGATAATCGAGGAGCTTCTTGAATGGAAAAGTGGCGGCTCCGGTCTCGAAACCCGAAATTAACGTCCGTAGGATCCGTTGCGCAGACCACGCGGCATCCTCTATCCGCTAAAGTTGCCAATAACTTGGCTGACAAGCGGAAGTTGCTCGTTCGGTATAGTTCGCTTGCGGACTAAAGCCACGAAGTTTGTTTTTATCAGTATATCCCTTCACACATTTTAAAACCTTTAAAAAGCGTTTTAATTGAAAATAAAGCGATCGGCCATATGTGTAATTTTGTAAATAGCACATTTTTTATGAAACGTGCCCATCCGGAAACTAAAAAAACATTAGAATGTACAGTATAGAGTCATGCGCATGTGCGGTGGCTACAATAAACAGAGGGCGTTCATATGTGGGAGCGTCCCCGGCTCGTCCATTATTTTGTAATGAATCGCCCGAAGCCGTTGGCAAGATTACGCGCGAGACGCGAGCAGCCAGCCAATTGATGAATTGCGCAATAATGAACATGTAAGCCGTCTGCTAACGGTGTTAAGTCGTGAGAGAGACAGAATTATATTTGTTTAGCGGTGTCTGGGACTGCCCCACACTGCAGTAAAACCTAATGGGGAAATATTAATTGCTGTCAATGAGGTTATGCGATGTCTTGGAGGCTTAGGCATTTCGTTTCTGTTCGACTTATACAGAACTAATTTGCGTACTCCTTGGCCCTTCTGCCCTCCAAGATCCTTGGGCTCCTTTAAGACAGATGCCAATAATTTTGTATTGTTTACCGCTTTCACCCGTCTCTTCAGTTCAGACTCTTGTAAATCATTCTCTGTATCTTCCACATATGAGCCATTCTGTTCACATTCCCCAACAATTCCAACATTCTTCCTGTAATATCCACTACCAGATAACGGATTGTATGCAGTTCACTCGGTTCTTGCTTAATTCTAGTTCTCGAAACACCGTCATGAAAAGTTTCCTCTCGCATGAATCTGATGCAACTTATCCTCTTCTGTCATGGACCGTGATTCGTACCCATGCATCACAAGCGGCCTTAACGTTGTGTCGTATGTTTTATTGTTGATATTCCCCTCACAGTTCCAGACTTAAAAGTATGTTGTCAACCAAAGCAGCGTCGAGGGTCTGTAGCGATTTGTATCTTCATTTCTTGACTAATTAAATGTTCCTTGTTCTCAAAGCACTTAAATGTTTAAACATTCTTGCCTTTTCAATGAATATACATCAACATTCAAATCATATTTGGGATTATTGAAGTGCTTTGTATCCCCCATCCGCATAGTTGCCCCTAATCCGGTCTTTACTCCTCAACTCTTTATCTGTGCTACTATTTCAATCGCATTCGCTGATTGTCGTGTCACCACAGCATATTGTAAATATTACCCCGTTCTGTTAAAATGGTTCCATTAGCGCTTATTTAAAAAAGTCTTAACTGCGTGCTCCAACATAGCATTATATAGAACTCTGAACAGCCAATCCCCTTATCTGAGTCCCCTTCTCAACGTAAAATTATGTGACAGTTGTCCCTGAATTCTGAATTCGCAAGTTGAGTCTATTACGGTCATTGTTTCCAGTTGATCTAATTTGTGAGGGATCCCAAATTCTTTCGCACGCGGTAGCGTACTTGGTTGAGGCACTATGCTACAAGTCGGGAGGTCGCGGGTTCGAGTCCCGATGAGCTCATTGGATTTTTTTTTTTTTTCAATTTACCTAATCCTTCGAGCCGCACTATGGCCCTTGGGTCGACTCAGCCTCTAACAGAAATGAGTACCATGAATCTTACTAGGGATGAAGGGCGGCTGGCGCTTAAGGCTGACATCATTACCGCCATCTTTGAGACGGTTGTCTAGAAAATGTGGGAGCCCCGACGTCTCACAACCCTATGGGCCTTCAGGGACAGCTTTGTCTTACCTTTCCAGATTCTTTTAAAATTTCATATAAATATATTCTATCCAATGTATCATAAGTCTGCTTAAAACTGATGAACAGTAAACAGAAATCAGTAAGAAATTCTGGGGTGTAACCCGGTGTATCCGGTTGAAATTTGGCGCCTGCTTCTTCTTAGGTTCTTGCGTGGCGTTTCCCTCGACCCTGGGAACTTGAATCTCCTCCTTATCCTGCATCCCATGACCATCCATTTCGCCTGGGTTCTCCACAGACGGTTGCAGGTTTGAGGCGAAGTCATTGCTGGAAAGATAAGGAACTGAGCAACTCCCGTTTTCTATCACTCATTCCAGCAACCTCTTTGTAGCTGAAGAATTGTGAGTGAGCTTGAGTACCATACACGATGTGTTTGTTGTCGGTGTTTATCTCCTGATCCTATTGTTCCATTTTAAATGTTACGGATAGTCGTTTCTACACGTATTGCTATTAATTAAAAA
This sequence comes from Cryptotermes secundus, assembly GCF_002891405.2. Taxonomy (NCBI): domain Eukaryota; kingdom Metazoa; phylum Arthropoda; class Insecta; order Blattodea; family Kalotermitidae; genus Cryptotermes; species Cryptotermes secundus. The sequence continues at coordinate 1,310,453 of NW_019737096.1, read as the reverse complement.
AGGTAAAGTTGTACCTGTGTTTAACTAATTAAGCACTACACCATGAAGACGTATGGGGGAGTAGATGTATAGATCCACATTTTCTTGACCTGGACACTAGTTTGAGGTGAGTGGTCAGCTTCACGACCCGGCCGCTTTACCCCCGCGGAAAGGGTCCACGGTACACATTGGATAGGAGGCTGGGTGGGCGCCACATCCGGTCTGGACGACGTGGAGAAGAGAAAATTCTTACCCCCACCGGTACTTGAACTCCGACCCTTCGGTCGTCCAGCCTGTAGCCAGTCGCTATGCCAACTACGCTATCCCGGCTATACGAAATTCAGTTGTGTACATTAGTCAGTGCTGGAGCGTTATTTGAAGGCATGATTCGAATTTAACATTTGTCTGCTTACGCAAACAGGAGCCGTAATATTTCTACCACGCACTGGGCGACATCGGTTCGATTTTGACCAAGAGGCACTGGAATTCCCCCTCCCGATTTTCTCCGACTGTTTTCACTCGTGTATTTACACACACAAAATGCATACACATGTAAAGTACTCGTAGTAGCTGTCAACACCGTCTCGGCACTAGAAGTCACGCTTCAGCCTCCGTATTCTCGGGAGAACCACCCCCCACCACCCCCACCGGAACGCACTGAATAAGAGGTTGTATGGATCCCCTATCCGTTCTCCATACAGTGGTGCTTTCTCCGCACACCCTACCCAAGAATAGAACCCATGACGCCCACATTTCTCACAGGTATTACATATGTGGCATTTGAGATCTCACAGTGGTGACTGTGAAAGGCCCTTTCTTATGGGGTATAGGGTATAGCGCCGCGTACTCCGTTGAAAATCAACTAACATTTCGGAGGAACTTCTCTGCTTGCTTCCAACTTCATTCTGGTATCTTGGTTGACGTACTTTTACCCTGAAGATGGAGGCAGTATGTTCCTCCGAAAGGCTGGTTTTCACCCGACTGTTCGCAGTTATATCACAGGAGGTAGAACTCTGCAGGCCTTACAGATATTAGCTAGAGGGGGAGAGAGAGAGAGACTAGGTGCTCGGCGGTCGCATGGAATGCAGGCGGAGAGAGAAGTGACCTAGGTCTTAATAATTTCCAGCATCGTGAACATACCTGAAGCCGGTTACTCGCCTGGCGCCTCTCTTCTGTGTTTGCGGCTTCATATGTGGAGCAGGGTCACCAGCAGAGGGGCTGTCCAAACTCATGTCCGTCCAGTTCATCAGATTCCCCGCATAGTCCGTGCTAGCTTGTCACGTACAACTTTTAGCAATTAATATTCCTATCTCTGTGCCTAAATCGCCTCTGTGGTCTAGCATTTAGAGTTCTGGCTACAGATCCAGATGTTCGGGTTCGATTCTTGGCGCTACCAGATTTTTTTCTGAGAAGTAGTGGGTCTGGAACGGGGTCCACTCAGCCTCGTGATGATAATTGAGGAAATATTTCAAGGAAATAGCGGCTCCGATCTAGAAAACCGAAATTAACTGCCGTGGGGATTCGTTTTCCTGACGACGTGACACTCTCTATCCGCTCAAGTTGGCACTAATTTCGCCGACAAGCGGCGGTCGCTTGGTCGGTGCAGTTCACTTGCGGACTAAAACTACGGAGTTTGTTTTGTTTTATCCCTATGCATAAATGCTTTACCGCCGACATCGCTGGGGGCCCAGCTCTACGCTCTTTTAGCCTTTACTCGAATTGGATATGATCTTGGGACGGTCCGGTAGACATTTCGAACTCACTGCTAAATTAACTTACTCCATGGAGCTGAGCCATTCTTGAGAAGCCGCCAGTTGTCCAGCTACTCAAAAATGGCCCAGCATTTTATGGCACCCGAAGGTTCATTACTGTGTTCGCAAGAGCCCTCCACCATTCCCTATCCTGAGCTACATCAGTCCAGTCCATACCACCCCATCATCTCTCTCTAAGATTCATTTTAATTTTTACCCACCCACCTACGTCTTGGTCTACCTAATGGTCCCTTTCCTTCTAGCTCCCCCACCAATATCCTATATGCATTACTCTTCTCCCCATTCGTGCTACATACCTTGTCCGTATGCATTTTTCTACAGTCTCCTGTCACCTCATCCCTCTTTGGTCCAAATATTCTCTTTAGCACCCTGTTCTCAAACACCCTCGGTCTTTGTTCCCCACATAATATCAGAGACCAAGTTTCGGACCCATGCAGAGCCACAGGGAAAATGATAGTTCTATATATTCTAATTCTTATGTTTTTAGACAACAGAGGAGAAGACAAAAGTTTCTGGACTGAATGGTAGCAAGCGTTATCTGAATTCAATCCCCTTTTAATTGCCTGCTAGATCAGGTTTTGATTTGTTATAGTCATTCACAAATATCTGAATTGTGCCACATTTTCAAAACATCTGTTAGCTATCTTTATGTCATGATTTTGCCCTGCATTCTGATGACGAGACAGCAAAATATACTTAGTTTTCTCTGTGCTTACTTCTAGGACAACTTTCTTACTAGCGTCGATAAAGATGCTATGTGTTTCTTTGTGATTATGTCATCTCCCAATAGATTTACATCATCAGCATAGACCAACAGGTGATGTGTCCCATTTAATTTCAGTCCTACCTGGTTTTCCTGGACCTTCCTAATGCCGTATTTTAAAGCAAAGTAGAAAAGCAGTGACGATAAAGCAACTCCTTGTTTTAAAACCATTTTGGATGGGATACTTATCAGACAAATTTTTACATGATACGGACTTTACTATACGTTTCATTTAAACAAATTTTAATCAGCCTAACAATTTTTTGGGTATCCGAAACTTCCCTCGTAACTGGGTCGTAGGTTTTCTTGAAGTCTACAAATTGTTGATGTACTGCCTCATTGTACTCCCAATTTCTCTGCAGCGTCTGACGAATGCAAACAGTGGTCTATAGTTGATCTGTTGCTTAGAAACCTACACTGATAATCTCCAGTACTTTAACTTTTTAAACTTTTCAGTGACAGTTTCAGCCACAAAAGGACTAGGATCAGGTATTAACGGCTCATTTATATGTATTTCTATCTGCGTGACATCACTGACCCTGTGTACATTCAGTAACTAAAGGAAGTGTTTCTTCCTCCTATTTAAAATGTTGTCGGAATCTGCAAGCAAATCACAATTCTCATCCTCCACTAAGTTGCTTCTAGGTTGGTAAGCCGTCTTGAAGTCATTTATTCCTCTATACAAGTCCATAATGTTCTTGTTATTACTGTGCGTTGCAAGCTCATTAATTTCATCTTTCAAATATTCTCTTCTTTTATTCTTGAAATGCCTGCAGGCTTCACGTCTTATATTGTTCAGATTATCCCCATTTATTTCGTTTCAATCCTGTAACCACTGCAGTTTGGGTTGTTTCTTGTTATCTAATATTTCTGAGCATCCTTCGTCGAACCATGGCCTATGCTCCTTCAATTCATAATAACCTAGACTCTCTTTGCTTAAAATTTTTATGTTCTGTATAATAGTTTCCCAAGCTCTCACAATATCCATCTCAGCGTTTAAGTCTTCCAAAGCCTCGAACCTATTAGAGGTTTCAACCCGTTGCTTCTGTTTACCCTCTGCCTCGCTTAATTTTTTGAGATTGAACCTGTCCATATTAAATCTGTTCGTTGTTTGTTTAATCGCAGCCAGTCTGTCCCTAACAATTTTTACCACCAGATAATGGTCAGTATCACAATCTGCGCCAGTGAACGGTCGGACGTCAAGTATACTTGAATGCCGTCTCCTGTCTATCAAAATATGATCCACTTGGTTGTGTGTCTTTCCATCAGGAGATGTACAAGTAAATTTAAGAATGTTACGATGTGGGAACATCGTACTTTTGACAATAAGATTTCTGGATGTTGCAAAGTTTGCTAAACGCCATTATCTTATTAATTTCGTTTAAACTCTCATTCCCAGCTGTTGGTTTGAAAATGTCTTTCCTACCTACTTCGGCATTGAAATCTCCTGACAAAATTTTCATACGGTATTTAGGGAATTTATCGAATACGTATTCTAGTTCTTTGTAGAACCTGTTGGAGCATGAACATTCAGAACGATGATATCTCACTAGCGACCTCTCAGTATTATGTACGGCATCCTATCACTAACAGACTGTACACTCTTAACTGCTGATATGATTCGCTTATGTACAAAAGAACCTGTACCTAATTCATGATTCTCATTTCATGCTGAATTGATGCTACCCCTGCCCCATCTGACCTGTACTCTCACTAAATCTAACTTTCATTGTTAGAAATTTCCAAATGAGATAGACTGGATTCGAACCCCGGGCGTCTGGTTCGAAGTAAGTCTCTTTACTGAGCCATCTCGATTGTAAATGACGTCATTCAGCAAAACCTGTCAGGTGATGAAGAGTGGCACTAATCTTGTAACATCAACATGGCTTGTTCTGTAGGAATGTGTACATGTAGTCACTTCTGTAGCCTGATGGAACGTGGACAGTGCAGGGTCTTTAGTGTAAAACGTATGAGCCGGGATACTGCAGTTAATGTGGTGAGTGGCTGTGATGTCGACGGTCACCATTCGGTTTTCGGCAGGTGCGGGTACTCCCCCCCCCATTCCCTTCAAACCAGTATGTGGACTTCCTAGCCTCTTGCCCGGTTGGTAGCAGAAGTTCTTTCTCAACGAGTAAGGCATCCGGGGTAAGAGACTGGCCAAGCACTTCCGTCTACTTCCAGGGCTAAGAATATGTGGAGCTCTACCTTCATAACGACTGTGCTTAAGCACGTTGGATTGTTTATCTTTACTGTACCTTTAACTCTTTCTTGGCTGAAATTCTTCCCAGTAATTATACAAATTAAGTTCGTACCGCACAGGAAACATCGCGTCTTCGTCACAAAGGCCATCCAGTTAATGCCTTGGAGGAAATAATCGTGGCTGGCGTGTAAACTCTCCGCGGGCAGAATTCAGAGCTTTTTTATGTTAAAGCAGGTGCTGCAGATAGTGACCACTAGGCTTTAAAAGACTAATATAGAAGGTAACGTACCCATGTGCCTAAGTATTATGCCATGAAGAGAGTAAGGGACGTGGAGGAAAACCCCCACACATTCTAGACCTTGGGCGCTAGAGAAATACGAATGCTCAGCTTGACGCTTCGGCTGCTTTATCCTTGGTGCTTGTAGGATAGGAGACTTCTATTGTCCATTGTGTGTCTGGGTGTGGCGGCGAAGAGAGAAAGGCCTGCCTTTACATAGAAATGAACCCCGGTCGTCCAATTCGTACTCAGTCAACGAACCAACTTAGTGGGTTATCCGACATCACTGTGCTTAATATAGCAATAATACTTCAGCCTGAACTCCGTTATGGAACATTGAAAAGGCTCTGAATAGCAACAGAGGAACTATATTTGTCCACCCCTATAGGGAAATGGTCGCAGTTTGGACATCCTCGCCAGAAGTCAGATGTCCTCCTATCTTGTCCGACTCATCACCTGTAATACATCACGAGGGTTGAGACAACCAACTCCTCAGCAAGGGGTGTCTTAGTAATTTAACCCTGTCAACACAAACGCAAATCCCTCTTTGTTAAAAGTCTCGCCACTCGCTTGACACGTCGGCCAGCCAGTTTGCCCCGGGGCGGACAGGCCAGACTGTTGTTTCACCCTTCATGCGTATGGAAAGAAAGGACTTGATGAAGGTTAGTGTTTACATCATCATCCGCTAAGATTATGTAGCGTAAACTGAGGTAATGATAGAATAACTAAAAACGATGGATAACAAAGGACGTTTGAGGAACTAGTCCTGGCCTGTTTTAAAATATCCCCACGTTCTGGACATATAAAGGAATCATGTTTGACTTCAGCTGTTCGGTTAACAGTGTTACCGTTATGTAAACAGCAAAGGTCATGCAATAGGATTGTTGGTGTGGACAATTAGGAAGGAATATGGAAAACTAGTATAACCATCTCATGTTTTGTTTATGATATAGAAGCGGATCTGAGTAGCCTTAGAAATAACTGTCAGGCACATGTTACTGAACTTACATAGACGATTATTACAAACAGCAGTTAGGTACTGTCCTTAATATCATCCTTACTTTCTGGCGCGTTCTCAAGAATTGCAGAAAGCGTCTGTTAGCTTCGTCGTCTGCCTTCATGTCTGCTTCTGCCCGTCTCTCCATATGGAACAGCTCAGCTTCCACTGGACAGATTTTTGTGTCAGTTTGTGTTGGATAGTTGCACGAAAAATTCTGTCAAAAAAAAAATCAGTTTTAGATGAGATCGGACAAAGATATCGGACACTTTACACCGAAACCCAAATGCGTTTTCCTAGATTACGTAAATATCGCTGTCTCCTACTCCACAGATCAGAGCACATTGTTGTGGCCGTGAGAGCTAAGCCGTGGTCATTCCCTTCATTAATTACACAGATGAAATAACTGAATGTGCCATAAATACTACGTTATACTTAGGTTTTCTGCCGTGTTTAGAATGTAGACTACATATAAAACAAGAAGTTCTGGGAAGAAGTAGTCGCCTACTTTCCTTTGATATGACACGGAGGTCATGGAAAACGAAAAATTAGGGGGAACACACAAACACAGACAGCAAGATGATCCCATAAGTCTCCTTTTATTTTTTTCAAAATAAGGGTAGGAAAGTGTAAAACGTATTTTTTGTTAATGTACTTTCCAGTACTGTAGATTACGTAATTCATTCTCATATTTCAGCACATATTCAGCATATGGGCTTAATTTTTAATACCTGAGGTAAAGATATGAACGAGTGCCTTAGTGCTGTATGATATGACGCACTTCAAGAAAACAGGGCCGAAAATTGTATAAATGTAGTTATGTAACATACAGACCCTGAGAACAATGCTCTGAGCAGAATATTTGTATTGTAGAGGGGTTAAATAATAGGAGGTTGGAGAATATTGCATAATGAAGAACTTCGTAACGTGTACCCTTCGCCAAATATAAATAGAATGATCAAGGTTGAGATGGGCAGGGCATGCAACACGTGTGGAAGATGAGTGCAAGCAAGGTTTTTATAAGAAAAACTGAAGGAAAGAGGCAAATAGGAAGACGTAGACGTAGATGGGAGAATAATATAAGAATTGATCTTAGAGAAATAGGATGGAGGTGTGTGGGCTGGATTCATTTGCTCAGAATATGGACCAGTGACTCGTGTGGGTTCCATAAAATGCTGGGAATTTCTTGAGTGGACGAGCAGTTTTTGACTTCTCAAGAAGGACTCGGCGCCAAAGAGTTAATTAATTATGTACGTAGGGTTACGTTAAATTAGCGACTGGTTGCCTGTCTTCATTAACGCGACGTTAACTCACAGCGACATAAAGCCAGCTAAACGTTCATGCTTAGTTGCCGTTCTCCTTGAAATACAGGTAGTGCAGCTTAAAAGTGTCTGTGCGTTTGAAATAATTCTTTAGTATGGATTGGAAATAGACTAGTAAATCACGTTGAAAGGCTTCTCTTTGGAAGGTGATTCTGCATTGCTTGAAGTCCGGAAAGCTTGTATTTCTGTTTCAGCCTTCTTCAGTGTAAATTTGTACTTTATTTTTAAATGCATAACACGTTGCTAGCCATCCAGGATATAAATTAATTTTGTCTTTATAGGCTGTATACTTGTTTGGAAGCTATTTAATATCCTAGTCACATCTGTGTAAAGAAAAACAACTTTGAGTCAAATTTGTTCTGTCGAGTTCAACCGTCATTGCAGGAAACTTGCGTTATTAAGTTCTTAACTGGACTTTGGCGCCGGGTTTTGTTTGTGAAGAAGCCACTGCACTGTACACATTGGGACTTGTCAGGCTTTCAAGGTACTCTGTGCGAGCCGCAACCAAAGACAGGCTATTTTCACACATGAGTCAGTGATTTGAAGTGACTATAGACTTCTAGCGTGGTCAGTTATTGCTGCTAAATTTGTTCTCTGGTTCATACACCATGTTGCTGCCGGAGTTTTAACCGACGTTTCGGAGGAAGTGTGTGTGGGTATATAGCATTCTATTTTGAAAATTAGTGCGGGTAGGGGAAGAGACAGGCACGAGTCCCCACTCTATATATATCCACAGAAACTCACCAACCTGCACACTTCGACCCTGAAGATGGAGGCAGGATATGCCTCTTAAACGTTGGCAACACGGTGTAACAATCCAAGAACAGGATTAACATCAGTTTTTGATTTTACTCAGAGTCGGGATAGGGCAGTCGGTTCAGCGACTGGCTGTGGACTGAACGGCCAAGGGGTTGGAGTTCTATTCCTAGTAGGGGCAAGATTTTTCTCCTCTCCCCGTTATCCAGACCGGTTCTGGGGCCCACCCAGCCTCATATTCAATGGGTACCGGGGACAAAGGGACCGGTACATGAAGCTGACCACTCACCTCTAACTAATACCGAGGTCAAGGATACGTGAATCTATTCATCCACTCCCCTCACACGTCCCTTTGCTTAACTAGTAAAGCACAGGGACCACTTTGCCTTACCTTTCATTGAGTTACCTCAGGGTCTTTAAATATGCTGATTCCATAAGCAGGTGACCATCGCTTCCTTCCCCGTTCATTCGATTTATTCATCATCATATTGAGGCTGAAACAGCCCCGGCATTTTGTGTGACGTGGTACGTATGCAACTAGTGCTGGAATCAGTTGAGTGGCTCTTCTGAACTGCTGGGAAGTATATCAGGATAGGGACTGAAACCGTATGTGGCCCACGGGCAGCGTCGTAAATATCATTACTTAACACATCATTTGTCATTGTGTTAAATGCTCGCTGGAGAAACATTTGCTATTAGCTCGCAACAACAAGTGCGCCTTCAATTAGCATTTGAGTGAGGCAGGTCAATTTACACAGTGAACCGAATTAACCGCTGCACTTGTCGGCGTAAGGAGTTCGCAGAAATGGAGTTGGGTACGGAACACTTTGGAACGTGATATAATGACCGAGAACAAACAGAAGTGTAAAGTAATTGTTTGCCTGGAATGTGAGAGTTGTGATGGCGCCTCTCTTCTGCTGTTAGGTTCGACGGCCTCCGGAGCTTCGTGTTTGCTGAAGCACTTCTCTGTGAGCCTTAAGGTCAACGACGTTTTCTTTCCTCCTTCAGTCCTTTTCAACGACTTTGTGCCAACTGTACAGGTTTCACAGATCCGAATGAGAAGTGTGAAGACGAATATCAGTTGTTTTTTTAAAGGATGTGAGAGGAAGCGGTCGTGTTCTATTCTGTGGAAATATCCGAGAGTTTTCCACTAAGGAATGGGGAGAAAATACTATAAATCTTGGATAGACTTGAAAGAATTCTGACGATGGTGTATACTCTACTTGTTTTGGACTTCATCGTCTGGTATGTAAAAGACAGAAGACCACGACGTTTCGGAGACTGGATCTGTCTCCGTCTTCAGGTGGGTAAGGAAAGAAAGAGCTAGTCTCAATCACTGGAAGTCCAATGATTGAGACTAGCTCTTTCTAACGGGCCCAACTGAGTAGGTTTATCCTTTCCTTACCCACCTGAAGACCGAGACAGATCCAGTCTCCGAAACGTCGTGGTCTGTTGTCTTTTACATACCAGACGATGGATGAAGTCCAAAACAAGCCAAAAGAAGTACACTGCCTCCCAGCCGAAATCTGAACGGGGTACTTCCCGAATACGAAGCAGGAAGGGCAGCAAATGCACTGCAACGTCGTACTAACCGCGCGAAGTTTGTGTTTACTTTTTGTTTTATAACGGTAACTTACAAACCACTGCACATCGGATGGTGGAATCTGTGAAAAGGTAACACTTGTGTACTCCTGTGAAATATGTTTATTCATTTAAATACAAGTTTGACTCCTGGAGATGGTCATTCGCTGTAGAATGACAGTTATCCGAATTCCAGTCTGGAGGGACTAATGTATTTTCTTAACCCCGATCAAGCGAGTTCTTCGGTGGCCACTTCTTATTTCCCTGCAGCCTCACTGTTTTCAGTGGTGATGCTGACAGGTTTGGATTGGCGAATCTGAAACAAGTCAGACATTATTAATCTTATTGCTGCATTCTTCTCTCACACCTTTAAACAGGCCATGAATGCTGCCCTGTGCACAAGAGGGAGTAACAGTGTCTACAAACGTCCAGTAGGAAAATCTGAAAGGATACATAGATGGAGGATACTATTAAAACGGATCTTAAATTGGATGCGAGGGTGTGGACTGAGTTCATCTGGCTTAGTCCCAGTGGCGAGCTCTGGAGGATACTATTGAAACGGATCTTAAATTGGATGCCAGGGTGTGGACTGAATTCATCTGGCTTAGTCCCAGTGGCGAGCTCTTGTGATAGGCGATGAAACTTCAGGTTCTGTAAAAGACGGAGAGTTTGTTGACGAGCTGAGGGATTATTAGAATCACAGGGATTTTGCTTCTTGGAGTTAGTTACGACAGCTTCCTTCCCAGTTCACCGTACATAACAATCCTCTGGTCCCATTCCTACAGTAAGGCTCTAGAACATAGTAATCAGCCAGACGTTGTGGTGGAATGTTTGTGGGCAACAAAATTTGTAGCGTTTCATTAGGCAAAGGCTCGCACGCCCACTCCGTTAAATGCACTCCAGTCCGAAGGTGTTGCTATGATCACCAGCGGCAAAATGTATACAGACTGAATCGTACGAGGGTAAGCCAATTAGTAAGTTACAGCTAGATATAGACCTTAAACAAATAAGAGTACTGATTTGAAAAAATGCTTTTATTTCTCAACATAATCTCTCTGTACACTGAGGCACTTGTCCCATCGTTTCACAAACTCCTGAAAACCAGCAGCATAAAATTCTTTGGGCTGCTGTCGGAACCAGGCGTGTTCACACGGCATGGCCTACCTCATAATGCATGGCAGGTTAGGTTTTCACAAAGTCTATGCACGATGGGTGCCGCGCACGCTGACGGGGTTAAGGATGGGGAACAATCGTCGAGTCTTAAGGGCTGCATTTGATCGTAGAACCCTGACGTGTCATTTCAGTTGTCAGAACGTGCCTCTGTGCATGCCATGAAGGCATGCAAGGGTCATGAAAGTAAAACTGCACGTATTCATAATGCAGGTCCTAAATTTGGGGTGAGTGATACCGTGCCGTTTGTCAGTCTCTATAACAAGTAGCGAACTGCTCGCTCGCCATGTAACGAAGCTTGAAGATTCCATCATTCATAACGCAGTCCTGTCATGTCCTGTCCTGTCATCCAGAACGTAGCTAGAAGAAATATGCGAAACGATTATCTCATTATGTCCTATAAATTACGTCTCAGGTTTCTGTTTCGATCCGGTGAGCACTAACTGGCCCATCACAGTGGCCGCGCTGTTCTCAGGCATGAACTCTCTTCACTCGCTCGAACGCTGCGATCGTGAGTTCGAATCCCACTCAAGGCATGGATGTCTGTGTGCGTTTATTCTGTCTTTCTGTGTGTAGGCGGGGTCTTGCAACGGGCTGATCCCCCGTCAAAGGACTCCTACCGCTGTGTATAGAATTAAGAAACTGAAAAACGGCCAAGGTCCAACAAAGGACTGTAGACCCATAGATAGGTGGGTGGGCGAACAAACGGACGGACGGACGGACGGATAGAACACTAAACTATAGATTTAAATTAATGTTGGCCTCAGACTTAGGAAGCAATTTTGATTAGTCGGCATGAGGCAGAAACATTTTTGAACAGGTATTTTGTTAATGGCAATTTAAATGAGTCTGTTCGAAGACTCAAACTCCACAGTTTCAAGTTTGTGCCCGATATTTATCTGTAAAGTAATGTTCACATTATCGAATATTTGCACGGATTTAATCTGTCTTATACGTGTAGACCAGTGTTTCTCAGCCGCCGGGCCGCGGCCCCGTACCGTGCACTGGCAACCATTATAGCGGGCCCTCGTCTTATATAAAAAAAAAATTTACCGGGCCGCAGCCTGACAAAGGCTGAGAATCACTGATAACAGAGCTTCAAGTTTTCAGTCGGTGAGGAGATGGGAGAGATTACTGTATCATCAAGAAATGTGTTATGAACAGGGCCCGCATTTTTATAAACTGAAAATATTTAAAAAATGACCGAAAAAATCCAGAAAAGTGACCTAAAATATGACCAAAAAAGGTAATATGCAGGGCCCGGATTTTGATGACTGAAAATATTAAAAAAATGACCTATAAAATGACCGAAAAAATCAAGAAAAATTACCTAAAGGAGAAAAGAAAGAACACTTTGTTTCCATGTTATTCACATTTCAGAAAACATATGAAGAAAAATTCCCAAAAATGACCTTAAACCTAAAAATGTCAAAAAATGACAAAAAATTACATATAAAATTTACATTTCTGTAACCACCAGCTCATATCCGAGATTTATATATTTAAGAGCATCGCATAGGATACAAGGGAAAAAAGATTACATGTCATCAAAATGCGGGCCCTGGTTATGAACATGTGAACTGTAATGACCTGGCTTAATGTAGAGCCCATTGGTGGGTTTTGTTATTTTGGGTGTTAACTTCCGAGTCCTGTTGTTAGAGAAAGGACTTTTAAAGCGGTGAACCACTCTTTAATTTGAGTGACCCCCATTGCATCATCGCCGAAAGCCTGCTTAATTTTGCAGATTGTTTCCGCTTGGGTGTCCCCAAGTTTCTGACAAAACTTAATGGAGTATATCGCTGCTCCAAGCGTTCTGTCATCTTGAGCGAAACGAGAATGCGACAAATACGTGTTACACTATTTCGCTATCTGGCAGCCACAGACACATCCGGCGGTGTTGCGAGTCAGCAAAATATCACGCATGCGCATGAAAGTCCCATCTGCCACTAAGCTCATTTTCCCCACCCCTTTGGCCATTACTTAGAGCGGTAAAAATAAAGTCGGGTACTTTTTGGACATCGGTGTATAAGTAGTTGCTTGTCTCCACCATGAAACCTGTGTTGTACAAAGCCTGGACTGACTGATTCCGTGTATAAGTTGCATGTTCTGTATACACATAACGAAAATACTACCATGTTGTATCATGAATACATGTACCATTGTAAATATTTCGTATGTGTATCTGACAGTGACATTCTGTTCACAAGGGACGGACTACGTGTAATTCACAACATATAAAATTGTACTTTCAACATGTATAGTCGACCGTGAGGTTTGACAGGGACAGACTCGTCCTGTCGTCAGAGAAGACGCCTTACAACGCTAAAACAATAACTTATATAACTTGTGAAATAAATACCCAAGCCTCGACACCTGCTGACTTGGTGTCAGTCGTGACATGGCTTTAGCGTGAGGTTTGAACCAAAATTGCCAGGGAAGAGTGACTTTTATGCGTACAGATCCATACGGCTATTGCATTTACTGGAACGGTCTTGCATTGTTACGATTCGTGTCCTAGTGGTCGTGTCTTAGCTGGTTGCTTTTGTGAAATATTCCTACAAACGTGGAATTAATTCTTGTCATAGGAAGAAGGGCTGCAGGAGCCGAGGTGGCGTCTGGCTACGGGCTGGACGACTGAGAGGTTGGAGTTCGAGTCCCGGAAGGGTCAAGAATTTTCTCCAAATCGTCCAGACCGGCTCTGGGGTCCACCCAACCTCCTATCCAGTGGGTACCGGCTGCTCTTTCCCGGGGGGAAGGGGGGAAAAGAGGCAGGGACGTGAAGCTGACCACTCACCTCCAGCTAGTGCCGAGGTTAAGATGTTGATCTATATATCCACTCCCCCATACGCCTTCATGACGTAGTGCTTAATTCGTTGAGAACAGGGACAGCTTCACCTTATTTTTTTTTACCATAGGAAGAAGAGCTGTGGCACAGAACTTCTGACACGGACGCTATATGCCAGGTCTCATCACATTTATGTTCTCGGATTTTTCTTGCTACCGAGGGGTGGCCTCGGTTTATGGGTGGCTTTTAGATCGACATTGTTGCCGCCTGGAATATTTTTACCCACTGTCTTTCGACTGCACCTGTTTCCAGATAGTAAAAGTAGCCTAAAGTTACTTTCTGCCTCTTTGCGTGGATCTGTGAGAGAGTGTATCTTTAGGCCTCCCTCTCCAATTAATGGTAGTCTCGTAGAGCGATACCTATTGCCTGTATCCTTGTTCCGTCAAGTATATTTAAGCGAAAAGACAAACATATATTGAAATCTGTATGAAAATCCTGACACAAAGTGATTACATTATGACGCCTGTCACCACGGCATGCCGCTCTCTCAGCTGGAGGAGACGGATTGCAGACGTATTGAATGTGTTGAATAAGCATTTGCTTAGAGCCGGCAAGTGGTGTCGCCCGGCATGGGGGTCGGGCGGGAGCATGTTAGGATATGTTGCACACATGTACCTGGATTCTGTGAACGCGGCAATGAACATGCGGGTTTCATAGAAGGCGGATAATTTCTTGCCTAGCTGAGCGACCATTAGCTTCCCAAGAAGGACTGCTTCATGGAGTTACTTGCGGATAACTCGATTATACACACTGGTGTGAACCACTTCTTTTGTTCTTTGAAATAAAAGTTTGGCAATGACGCAGAACTTTTAACATTTAGAGAGGAAAAGTGCGGTTATATGAATACAGGACCATATAACGGCAGTGGAAATCACGCACTAAGATGAGGCATGTTTTATAATTAAGCTAGTCATAGTATTCAGATAGAAATATAAACCAGGCCCTGTACGCCCTTCCCAGATCTTATAACGTAGTTTGTGTGCATGCGTGGGTGTTGGTATGGGTGGAGAGGTGACGTTTGCCAGAGAGACGGAACCTCTACCGTAGGTCGGGTCTTACCTCATGTAATTGTTTTAGTGTGTGTCTGTTGGATGGCTCTGGTAAGAGAAGGTGAGAGCTTGTAATCCTTGTCAGAAAGATGCTTAGTTCAGAGAACTGGAGAGATAAGTGGTCAGCTTCACGCTTTACCCCCGAGGAAGGAGCCCCCGGTACCCGTTGTGTAGGAGGCTGGGTGGGCCCCAGAGCCGGTCTGGACAACGTTGAGAAGAGAAGATTCTTGACTGTACCGGGATTCGAACTCCGACCCCTCGAACGCCCAGCCCGTAGCCAGTCGCTATACCGACTCTCTTACCAAAGTCAGAGTAAAAGGCATGTTGCAACTGACGGTCAGTCAGTCTGTCTGTCCTGGGGCTCATGACCAGATATTTCTTTTGAATGAAGTTACTGTCTTGTCTATGTGGGGCGCCCTCTCTGACGAGAGGTCGGGTCTGTCATTTGTCAGTCAGTCTGTATTAAGAAGTCCACTGTTTGTATTTACATACATTTACAAATACACACTTATTCCTTACTTCTATGTACAGTATATACAAGGCATCTGTTAGTCCAGGCTCAGTACAGCAGACTGTGTCCTGTGTAGTATTCGCTACCACGGCAGTCTAGTCACTTGAGCGGTCGTATGCCTGACCACCACCAAGTTTAAGCCTCTTATACCTTCTGTTGCGGGCTTCGCCTTGTCCGATGTTGCGAACATTATCATGATTTTGTATGACTTCTGCTTGTTGCCAGCATAATTTTGTTATAATGTCATATACGTACGGTATTTTGAATGCCATGTGCAAATCGCGGACCAGTGTGCGCCTTGGAAAATTGCCAGTCGTGCGGAGACCCTTGTATTGCAGGCGCTGCAAATTCGCTAGATGGGTGTCTGCCGCAAACTCCCAGGCGGGACTAGCATAAGTCATTACGGATCTAATAAGAGCTTTGTGGAGGGTCAGTTTAATGTTAGCGCTCAATCGCTCACTTTTGAATAGGGACTATTAATGAGTGTTCTGAAGGCCTTGGCTTCGATCGTCTCTATGTGTAATCTCCATGTCACTCTCTTATCGAAGATTACACCTAGATATTTTGCACTATTTACAAATGGAATATTTCTTCCATTTAGAGTAAGACAAAACTCAGACGGTCGACGACCACGAGAGAAGTAGACCCCCTGAGTCTTATCTTCGTTAATTTCTATATTCCAGCGCTCGCACCAGGTCTCCATTGAGCTGAGACCGCGCTGGAGTTTTCTAACAATAAAACCGTCCTTGCGATCTGTCGTATACAGACAGGTGTCGTCCGCAAAGAGGGCCAGGTGAACACCGTGAGTTTGGGGGGCATCATTTATGTACAAATTGAAAAGAGTAAGGGAAAGGACAGAACCTTGTGGCACCCCTGCTTGCATTTCCCTTGGCGTTGACATTTCACCTTCAACCGAGACCCTGAATTTACGTTTAACTCTCTTACCTAGGAAGGGGGTTCATTAAATAAGAGGGAATATCATGGTATGTACTCTTCATCTGTTAATATCAGGAAGATTAAATCAAGAACGTTCGAGGTGGGAGGTACTCATACATGTAATATTCGTGGGAAAGATGAACACATGTTTTATTTAAATGAAAAAAACAACGGTCGCTTGGAAATCACGGACGGACGTAAAATATTGAAATTCAAAATTTAAGATTCTCAGTGCTGTTAGCATAAAGATTTTTTGTCTTCAACGACGTGACACATGAAATCTGGTATAAAGTTGCCAGTATTTCGGAGGAAGCAGCTACATTCATTCTCAGGGTGGAAGAGTCTTGTTTCCCCCTGAAAGAGACAGCACGTTCCCTTGAAACAGCTTTGTCTTTCCACCAGACTGCACAGCGTCACATTCAAAGAAGACTATAATTTTCTCACTCAGGTGGTTCACAAGAAATTGGATTGAACGGAATCAGAATGGGGTTCAGAGACGAACGTTTGTACTGTCGAAGATGAATTCACAGCGTACGGAAATTGCATGCGTTGTTTAACAAATTGCTGCTGACAGATCTTATGCCAGGAATATGGGTCTCGAAAACAGTGATTAATCCGTCAGTAGATTGGAGGTAGTGCGAAGTCCAGCCCATTCTAGTCGTTTTCTTCCTAATCTGGAACTATCAACAAAACAAGAAGAATGTTTCATTTTGTAAGATTTGAGGTTTTTACTGCAGGCACCTACTCACGCTCGTTCCTCGCTCTCGGATTTTTCTTCTACTCTGAAGATGGAGGCGATACGTTCCTCCGAAACGTCGGTTAAACAGTATATACACGGCGCCACATCCCAGAAGACTTCATTCTTCAATGTTTCATTTTGTTTCGGTTGTATTCCATTCACGGGATATCTTCCCTTGAATTACTTTCATCGTGGTATAGGAGAAATTCCCGGGATGTTTGGGCTGTCTGCTGATTATTTCATGATTTTAACTTTTGAATACCGACAGACATGTTTTAAAGAATTCTCCTTTGTGCATAGATGCGAGTCATAGGGTTGCTTTTGTTTTTAGAGGGGGCGGTTTAACAAGAATTTTCGTGAGACGAATTTGTAATGCACACTTTTTTTGTTGAAGTTGCCGCCGGAATTTTTTGTTGCAGCAGCAATTGTGTTTGTTGTTAGAGCTTGAGATGCACTAGGACCATTTGTCGACCGCTTAACTCAGCGACAAGTTAGATTTATATTGCTACCGAATATGGGATATAATAAAATTGGGGACGGGGTGCTAGGGCCTATTTAGTTCAGTAAAAAAAATCATCCTGCATCAGTCTTGGCGCCCTATATACAGGATGGTCGTAAAATGCAGGTGCACTAAAACGTCCAGTTTGTGCAGGTGTGCAGTGAGATGGGTCATTCTGAGGCTGCAGCCAGCTGGTGTGAACATTTTAACTCGGCGTGCTTACAAGTGAACCACAGGCGATCTTTATGCCCTCCAATGTATCTTCCCTAAAGAACAATTTGTTTTTTTTAATTCGCTTAGTGGGGGTGGAGTCCAACTGGGTCCACTCGGCATGACGGCCACTGATTGGCCTATTATACCTTCCCCGAATGATTATGAAAATGAAGATTGGCAAGGGAAACCGAAGTACTCGGAGAAAACCCGCCCCAGCGCCACTTTGTGAGATGTTGAGGCTCCCACATTTTCTAGACAGTCGGCTCACAGATGGCGGTAAGGTTGTCAGCCTAACGGCCGCCTTTTACCCCCAGGAATATTCCGGGTACTCATTTCTGTTGAGTCGACATCAGGGCCCATAGTGTGGCTGGAAGGATTAGATCAATTGAAGAAAAAAATCCATCTCATCGGGATTCGATACCGCCACCTTCCGGCTTGTAGCGTAGTGTCTCAACCAACTACGCTACCGCGTGTTCCCCGTATTATGAAAGTACATAGTTCGAATCTCTGCCTGGAAACACTATCCTGTGCATTTCCATACTTTTTTTCGGTTCAGTTAGGCAAATGTCCGGATAGTATCGTGAAACAAGCCTGTGTTCGTGTTCATCGTGTCATTTCTCATTCCACGGTTGTACAGCCTATCTGTAGCGCACAGTGTGCAGAGCAGCTTTAAATTAACGAAGGAATGAGCTTAACAGGACATAGACAGAGGATGGGAACAGTTTCCGATAGGTTGCGCGCGTTTTACGATAGCGAACACCATTCTTGTTCGTGAAGTATTTTTATATTGTTAGTGGGGTGGGACTAAGTTCCTTGTACTGCGGCCACTTCCGGCCTTTTGTACCAGCCCAAGATGATAGGTGAGGGTGATTGTGGAGCAATTGGTGGAATGATGATTGGCAGGGGAAACCGAAGTAATGGGAGAAAACCTGCCCCAGCGCCACTTTGTCCACCACAAATCCCACTTGACCAGACCCGGGATCGAACCCGGGCCGCCGCGGTGGAAGCCAGCGACTAACCGCTTGAGCTATGGCGCGGCCATGCTCGTGAAGTAGGCTGTCGGTAAATCAAGATTGATCCCAACGGTACCAAGCTGCGAGTTGGATCTGTTTTTGTTTGAAAAAAGAAAGTGAACGCTGATTATGAGTCGCATGTCTCCAGTCACATTTGTTTTTAATTTTTCAAACCGTGGGATGTCCGATTTTAACAAATGTTTTAAATTTACGCCCACATCCAACACGCCAAATTTACATGGGTTAAAACCTTCCTTCGGTATTTATACTGTTGTCTAGAATTAACCAAAACAATATAAACAGATATACATGGCTTTGGACACGAGAATAAGCAGTTCAGACTGGACTTGACCTTTTTATATGTTTGTTGTCGCCATGTTGATATGGTGTATCTTGTACAGAATCTCATGCAAAATGTATGAACACACAAGCAATATACAGTGTTTCTTTCGCCTGGCCACAGAGTTTTACAGATGAGTGGCTGACGTGAGTTATACCAAACATTACTTTGGACAGTGGGCTTTGTCTAAAGTAAGTTTGATACTTTTAAGGATGTCCCTCTACTTCAGTCTTCATGGGATTGGTAATGTTTCTTTTGTTCGAAGATTAGTGGTGACAGTGTAGTATATTAGCTTAATATTTAAGATGTCCTGTGTTCGATCCAAACCTCCACAGTTATTCTTAAAGTAAAGAAATAAATCTTAGTAGAATGAAACCAGTCTCCTGAAGACGGAAACAGAGACAGTGTACAATGTCGAGCGTAATATTGATATGGTGAATCAACCTTTATCATAGAACCATTGTACGAGTTGAAGAACAAATATAACTTCTATTACGATGTTTTTAAGTTGGATTTGGAGTTGCGATAGCTCAGATGGTATGGCGACAGGCTACGGAATTCCTGTCGGTGCAAGAGTTTTCTCTTTTCCACAGCGTCCAGGCCGACTTTGGGGCCCATCCAGCATCCTGCCCAATGGGTACCGGAGGGTAAAGCGGCAAGGGCTTGATGCTGACCACTTACTTCCATGTAGTGCCGAGGTCAAGAAAAGTAGAGCTATATCTCTGCTCCCCCATGTGTTCATGGCATAATGCCTAACTAATTAAGCACAGAGACAACTTCGCTTTTTTTTCTGACTCTCCGAACGTGAAGTCGCAATGTAACAGTTGACACTTCTGATTATTCAGGAGGAAAGCAGCTGACTCGAATCTCGGATTGGAGACTGGCCCCTCTAGTAGAGGTTTTCGTAGTTTTCCACAGCTTTTCATAGGAAATTCTGGGCTGGTCAAATATTGTATGGCCGTATTCTGCCATATTAGTCAATATTCATAATTCATGCGTGCCAGATCGCGTTCGACACCATTTTTTTTCCTTGGCACTACAGCCCCAGTGGGCCTAGGCCTACCTCCATGAACTCCGTTCACTTCATTTTTTCTAGATCTTACTCATACGGTAGGACTCCTTGGGCGAGTGAACAGCTCGTCGCAAGGCAACCTGTAGACAAACACAGAAAAACGCACACAAGCATCCATGCCCTGAGTAGGATTCGAACCCAAAATCCCGGCTTCCGAGCGAGCGAAGACAGTGCATGCCTTAGACCGCTCGGCTACAGTGACCGACTAGACACCAATTAGCCTGAGAAAATGTTACAGCGTGTACAAGAACCAACCAGATAAACGCAGTCATCGTTGTGCCTAGTGAAGCAGTGATTCTGGAATTGTGTTCCTAATTTGTGGATACTGGGAATAATGACCGGAGCTTGATGCTTGTTCCGGCGTTAAGAATGCGTAGACATATTCTGTTGCAGCCCATATGTAGATCACTGTAGTGTATTCATTACATTCCTGTCAATACATCACGGTTTCCAGCAGGTGGAGTTGCTCTCTAGGGCAACAGGTTTCGGCATATGTGTGCTGTCTTTAAGTTCGGTTTTAATTTATAATTACTGTATTACGTACTTCATGTAAATTTACACACTACAATTATTATCATGTACTTCGCGTAAATTTATGCCTAACTGTATCATAACAAAATAGAATTATGAAGTTTAGGCGGATGAGATGGGCCAGACATATAGCTGTCACGGAGGAGAAGGGAATGAATACAGGGCCGTTGTGGGAAAGGTGGGTGGTTAATGCGTGTATTTAGGGTTGAGTGGTATGGATTGGGTTATTCTTTATGAGGATAGGATCCAGTGTCGGGTTTACGATAATGAACCTTCGGGTTTCAGAAAATGTTGGGGAATTCTTGAACAGCTGAGCAGTGATGGCTTCTCAAGAAGGGCTCAGCTCCATGAGTAAATAAATATGTGAAAGCGTGTGTAGTAAGAAATCAGGTATTATGAGTTCTGCCTGTAGCTCTTCGATTTTCTTTCAAATTTAACCTGCAACATTTTTTTATAATGCTGAAGTCATTGCAGATATTTTGTTTCATGATTATATTTATCATGCGGTCCCACAGTTTTTGCACCATCTCTGCTTCAGTAGACCTCTCAGATGCTAGCAGTTCGCTGGCAAAAATAATTTTCTTGTTGTAAATCACGATGGATATGGCAAAACTTTTCACTTTCTAATGCACGTAATACAGAGAAAGTGTTGCTACGGTGAAAGAAATGGATTGGTTATTGCACGCCATACACGTAACTCAGTCATGCGATTTCAGCCAGTTAAGACTTGCTAAACTATATATTATTGGACGTTAGAATTATATATAATAGTCACGTGTTTAGTGACTATAGACGGGGTTTGGATTGGTAAATAGATTTATTGACCACTCACAAGTCGTAACTACAAATAATTATAACAGTATTGCTGATTTCCACACTACAAATCACTCAACACTAAGTCGTCTCAGGCTATTTCCGCCACTTTTAACTTGATAGCAGCCCTCCAAATGGCCATTTCTCTGCCATGTCTTCATTAGACGTTTTCTGGCAATGAATCCCGTTGTACGCTGGTTAACAGTACACGGCTGAACCCTCAGCTCAACTAAATTAGCTTCGGGACTCGACTCTCTTATAGCCACTTGCACGGACCCCACGGAAAACAGACTGTTGTTGACAAAGCCTGTTTACCGCACCGTTGCATAGCAACGGATGTCCAATTTTTTCGCTCGCTTGCTTCTACGGGAATGTGTTTAGCGACCCGTTGCCTAGCCATGGGCATGGCGCGGACCACATAGAAAACACTTCTTGCAGTACCTTTCTGTTTTGCATGCTCGTATTTCCGGCGTTGCCTAGAAATGGGCCTACATGTCACAACTCGGTATTTAATAAAATTGCGCATTATCTTATGTAACTCCCTATGACATTGTAGGTCTGATCCCGAAGCAGTCAACGAACAGTGAAATTCCCTGTTTGTGTGGAACACAGGCAGATGTAGCAGTAAGATTCTAGTCCGAAGAGTGGGAGGTCCCTGTTCGAATATGACAGAATTATAGGCTATCCTAACAGGATTTCCTCCAGGCGAGTTCGGGGACCGTACCTATAAAATATATATTTTTCTTTTTTGCAATTCCTTATCTGTTCTCATCATCTCATTGTTCTCGACGATGTAACTTACAGTATACAAAAACGGGGGAAGCTGGCTGAGTTGTCGGGTTCGAATCTCCACCAGGTTGATTATTATGACTGGGGTGTTTGTGGGTTTTCCCAGACTCCAGGCAAATGCTGGGATACTACCTTAAATTGTTCTACGACCGCTCCTTCCAAATACTTTACAATTCACTACCACCCTTTTATTCGAGTTACTGACAATGTAATTAAATAGACTACTGCACATAGGCTATACCTTATAGCTAGAGCTGGAACAGTGTCATTAAAATGTATAAATAAATGAGTTCCACATTGTTATCACACAATCCCTAATACAATACGTAATATAGTAAGATGCAAACAAAACAAACTCCACAAGCAAACTATTCCGCCCAAGCGACCGCCGCTTGTCGGCGAAGTTAGTGCCAAATTTTGCGGTTAGAGGGTGTCGCGTGGTCAGCGGAACGGATCCCACGGCCGTTAATTTCGGTTTTATAGACCGGAGTCTCAATTTCCTTGAAATAGCCCCTCACTTATCCTCACGAGTTTGAGTGAACCCCGTTCCAGACCCACTACTCAGAAAATCTGGTAGCGCCGGGAATCGAACCGGGACCTCTGGATCTGTAGCCAGAAACTCTGACCACTAGACCACAGAGGCGGACATAGTAAGATGCAACATAAAGGAAACCCCCCCTATTTTTTCCGATAAGTAGGCCCCTGTAACGGAAGGCAAAGCCGCGACTCTTTCAAATTGTCTGTAATAGTTCTAAGGTTAAAATCCCTTGAAGGTCTGTAAATGGAGACATGTTCGTTTTAAGTTATTGAACTACTGTGTGACAGGTTTCAGGATCTCTCTTTCTCTCTCTTTTGTTCGTTCCGGTCTCTTTTAAAACCATTTATGATTTGGAAATTGTCCCTATTTCCTCTTCCAGGTGTACAGGATAAGGGGTAAGAAAACCTATTGTATTGCTTCCCCAGGTAAAGCTACTCTCAAACCACGAACTACGACGAAGTCCGTAAGATTTGTCTTGGAAAATGTAGGGATGTATGTACACACTTAATAAACCATTAGCCACATTCTGATGGTCATAAAATACAGTTATCTTGCTTATCCCTAATGCACGTCTTATTATAGCACTTGCGTCTGTGCCCCAATTTCTCAGTTGTTTCCTGCCCACGAGGTTTACCAACCAAAAATTTAGTATATTCTGAATTGTTCAGTGATTGAGATTAGCTCTTTCTAAAGGGCTTAGCTGTGTAGATGTCCCCCCCCTCACCTGAGGATGGAAACGTCCAGTTTTCGAAACGTCATGTGTTTTTTTTTTATACCAGACGATGGAGAAAGCACCAAAACCCAGCAACTCTGCGAACCAACATTTCTAATGTCTCTTCTTTGTTCCCCACATACTTGTATATCGAACATGTCTCGCCCATCTCAGCCTGTTTTAGTCACATTCATATGATACTAATCGTAGGATTTAGAACTGTTAAGCATGGCATAATGTTACTTCCTATATATAGGCCTAGTTAGTTCCAAAAATAGTACAGCATGATTTCTCGTTATGAAGCACGACATCTTGCATTAGAGTACTGAGAGGGTAAACCAGGTGGGTAATTTATAGTGTTACGTCATTTTGTAAATCGATGTTTTAAAATGGTGTTGCAGTTTCTATAAGGAACTACCTAACTAATTAACTCCATGGAGTCCTTGAGAAGCCGCCAGTCGCTCAGCTACTCAAGAATTTCCCATTTATTTAAGGAAAACAAAAAAACACTTCGTGGCCTGTAGTCCGCAAGCGAAGTATACCGACCGAGCGACCGCCGCTTGTCGGCAAAGTTGGTGCCAACATTTGCGGATAGAGGATGTCACGTGGTCAGCTTAACGAATCCCCGCGGCCGTTAATCTGGTTTTCTAGACCGGAGCCGCTATTTCCTTGAAATAGCTTCTCCGTTATCCTCACGAGGCTGAGTGGACCCCGTTCGAGACCCACTACTTCTCAGAAAATCTGGTAGGGCCAGGAATCTAACCCGGGACCTCTTGATCTGTAGCCAGGAACTCTGACCACTAGACCACAGAAGCGCTCCTTTATTTTAGGAAAGCAAATTTAAATTGAAATCCTAGCACTTCTGTGGTTCATTATCATGTGAT
The DNA here is from genome assembly GCF_002891405.2 of Cryptotermes secundus. NCBI lineage: Eukaryota > Metazoa > Arthropoda > Insecta > Blattodea > Kalotermitidae > Cryptotermes > Cryptotermes secundus. The sequence continues at coordinate 1,286,152 of NW_019737096.1, read as the reverse complement.
ACGGAGTGTACCTATTGTCTTCGTTGCGTACTTCAGAACATCGTTCTAGAACGACTCAACGGTTTGCCAGGTTACGGACGCTGTGAATCTTCTCGCCATGTAATTTTCTCCACTCATCTGATAATTGTTTTCCGTCCAATATAGCCTCATTACCGTGCATTAAATATCTAGAATGTATTTTAAATATGTCTCTCCCATTTGTCTTTGTCGCCTTACCAAGGATGTCTGTCCTTGCGATAAATCTAAACTAGAAATGCTAGACAGCAGTGACAGAGACGAGGATCACCCTTAACACATCGGTGGATGACTGGAGGAAAGATCTCCACGCTAGATCTGTCGGGGAATGGTTTACACACAATCACGATCTACATTCTAACACGATCCCCTAACTAGTGAGGTAGAGCGTTTTCCGAAAAGCAGCACCGGGAATGTGACGTGTTCGATAGACACATCTAGGGGCCTTCTCTCGTGAGTGAGACAGACATCTTTCCAACAGCCGTTTCTCCTTTAGAGCCCGCAATGTAATAATATAGGAGACGAACCCGTTGTTATATTTATCAACTGCTTTGAGAGGATTCAGAACATGCGTAATTGACTTTCCGAGTTGTATAGAAAACCGAAATTAACGGCATTGGGGATTCGTTGCGCTGACCACGCGACATCCTCTATCCGCTAAAGTTGGCAGTAACTTCGTCGACAAGCGGCGGTCGTTCTGTCGGTATAGTTCGCTTGCGGACTAAAACCACGGAGTTTGTTGTTTATATGGATAATACGTAGTGTAAGCCCCTCATTCAACAGTTAGGTTATGTCGGTTTCGAGCAGGCCACTCCCGTTAAATTATCGAAATACAACATGAAATAAAAGAATTGAAAATGTTTATTTATATTTATGTTCATTCCTCCTTTAACCAAGTTACCTTAACCCTCTTTTATAAATACGTTTAAGAGAATAGGGCCTGGCATAATTTGAGAATAGCACTGTAATGATACGGACTGTGAAATAAACAGTCCGTCGAAGGGGTCCATTTTATACAATAAACCATGCCTATAACGAAATTACGAAGGGACCTGAGCATTGTCTCACTTCAGACACGATTACCCTTTAATTCTGCTTACTTGTGGTTTACTTACGGGTCACCTCTATCAGCAGATGTTGGTGCTGTCTTCGCCGACAAGCGGCGGTCGCTCGATTGGTATAGTTCGCTTGCAGACTAAAAGCCACGGTTTTTTTTTGTGGTACGTAAGGACGCTGTTAGTATATATCGGACTGTATAGCGTCGAATCATAGGTGAGTAGTGAATAGTGAATTGGAAAGTGTCCAAGACAAGGGTCGAATTAGGCATCTCCCCAATACATGTCAGAAGCTGTTTCCATTAAGTGCAAAAAAATTATATTCATAGATAGAAATAGCTCACAGTATCTACACCGTGTATTTTCGATCAAAATCGCAAGGAAATAATATTTCTAAAAAAAAACATTCGTACTAATATGTATTATACACGAAATTTATATGTACAGTAGCCTAAACATTTTCAGTTTTCTTTACTTTTCCGCTTGTTAATTTATTTTTTAGTTTATTCTTTTCAGCAGCCCACATATTTTATCGACGGCCGTTCTTAATTCTTTGCCCATTGGTATGAGATATACACGTAGGTTCTCAGACACGTTTCGAGATCCACAGTCAGGACAAAATTATAAGAATATGAGAACTTACTAGCAGACTTTAAATGATTTTAGTTCTAGATGTAGTTTACATCAGTTTTTGCTTATTGTACTAACAAGAGAATCCCCCCACCCCCACCCAAAAGGTTTCCGTTTAATCAGAATTCTATTTCTTAAAGGATTAACTGTAAGATGTTTTTAAATCTTTGTAAATGTGATGATTAAAAACTTTCCAAAGTTGTTTGACACTCGAGTCTTTAGCGATTTGATGACGTTGTTTGAACTGTGATGATTACATGGCGTAGGATGAGATAGAAAGCTAATAATATGGCAGAACGCAGTCATTGTCTGTTTGAGTGCAGTATCACTGCATTCGCCATGAGAAGCTGTTGACAGTTACAGAACGTTTCAGTTAGGTTTGCTGGTAAACCGCGTGATACATCGGATTAGAACTGTCCTGTGAACAGCCTGTTGTGTTGAGATTTGTAAATAGATATTTTCTCCTGTTCAGCTTTTTACGAAACATTAGAACACTTTACGGTCTAACGCAAGACTGTTTTAAGTATTTTTTTTATGAAGGACGGTCCACCCTAGACGCTAACCTGTCGCGTATAGCCATCGACGCTGACGCGCCTCTGAACATACTCATTCTCACTTACTTACTTCCTGAACACAGCGTTCCCGCTGCACCAACCTGTTCAGTTTTCCCGACGTTTCATGCGACGTCGTGCTTATCTTTTTTTGGCATTGAAAGCGTTCAAGGTGTGCGTTACTTATTTTCCCATCATGCAGACACAAAACTTGATCTCACTTGCCTCTGCACAACAGAGGACTGTACTGTACTTAGGACAGTGAGATTAAGAGGATTGAGATGGGCTAGGTATTTACAGCTGGAATAGCGGGAGGAGAGAACGCGTACAGAATTTTGGTGAGAAAACCTCTGAGAAGACTCACTTAGAAGGCCGAAGTGATTTGAAAATAATGTTAAAAGTCCTTGAATATGATTTTGAGGGCATGAACCTAATTGAACTGCCTCAGAATGGGATCCATACAGACCTTAGAATTAGTCCCAATTGTGTTTAAACTCTCAGTTCTTGTACTGGGGAGTTAGATGAATAGTGTCCTAGGTTTATGCCTCTACTGTCTGAAGAAAACACAGAATGTCTGAGTCATGGTAGTGTTAGACCCAGTGGTATCCAAAACTGCAGCAGGTGTGGCACCTAATGCTCCGTAGAGAAACCCGAAGCCACAGATAGAAAGGTCGCGAAAACACGCTTTCGCCACTTACAGCGTAATTGGCCCCAGCAGGTGCGTGTACTAAACAAAGCTGAGGAATGTTTCTGTCCTGAGGTGGACCGACTTCATGGTCAGCTGATCAGGAGATTCCCTGGTATTATGGATCGCACAAATTGACAGGGTTCAGTTCATACATTCACATTCACTGTTGTTTTTTTTACCTAACATTCATGTTATCATCCGTACATCTGTACCAAAGCCTCCAAGGCATTATGTTACGAATTTTTCGAAAGCAAGGATTTTGAATGCGTGTATTATTTATCCTGTAGCATATATATGCTGAAATTGTCGCTAACCTCTTTCTCCGTTTGCCTTAATCAGCTCGACCGTACTAGGTGGGAAGTACAAACTGTGGGTCTCCTTGTTACGGGGTGTTCTGCTTTCTGATATGGACCCCATCTTTAACATTCTTAGAGCTTACACTTTTTATATACACACAAAAACATCGGGTAAGATAAGCTATCACTTGAGGAATCGGTCGGAGCCAGTTGCCCGCAAGAGCTAAGGATAACGAGCAGTACAACGCATGCAGTAACAGGAGCAAAACACAACACAGAACACGATACACAAATGTATGTAGGAAGAATGCTCACATAAAAGAGGATTGGCGTAATTCGCGTGTTTGAGTGCGACGTAGGATGAATCCTGAAAAGTTTTATTGTTTAGAATTCATCGACATATATGACGAATACAGATTTTAGTCATTTTAGAATGAAGACATCATGGCATGCAGTACAATAGTTTAACGTGCATAAAGACACCTGAGGATGGCACATTAGTGCTGAAACATATAGTGTGGAAGTGAAGAATAAGGTGAAAAAGTGTATACACTGTAAGACGGTTAGCATAAACCATGGGCTAATAGATCATTTGAAAATGTAGCACAGTTCAAATGTTTTGGAACAATAGTAACAGATCAAAATTTGATTAAAGAGAAAATTAAGAGACTGAATTCAAGTAATTCTTGCTACCGTTCAGTCCAGAACCTTTCGTCTTCTCGTCTGCTGCGTAAAAACGTAAAAATTAAAATATACAAAACTATAATTTTGCCAGTATGGGTGTGGAGCTCACCCACCCGAATACCCCAGATTTAATCACTCGAACAATATGGGGAAAAGAGTGTAGGATAGGACTAAATTTAAATATGCATGAAGAAGAGCACATATTCTACAAGTCGCGTGTTCAATCCCATGTGACTTCATGTCACGGGTGGCTCCGGATTAGGTTCTTGTCAGAGTTTATTCAGGTTTCTCCTGCTAATTAATTTTCCGTCATTGCTGCATACTCGTTTACACCCCCTCCCCCCAAAGTGTGCAATAGTCCAGACCAGGCAGCACAGTATCATATCCTCAGTTGTAATTGGAGAGATTTCTTTTGAATCTGGCACTTAGCTGGTTGCATAATGAGGAAGTTAGAAGCAGTCAGTTGATAGAACGTAATGAGAAAACTGTTTGCTCTGTGATCAGTTAGCATATAAGGAACTATTTTGAGAAGTGTGATATAGTTTCGTTCCAGAGTAGGACTCTTGGACATACTCTTAGAGTATATTACGCCCGCTTTTGTTAAGTTAGGGTCTGGCAGCTGATTTTGAAGATGTGTTGTACAGTGTGAACCTGTTAAAATGCGCCCGAGGCGAGACGCCACGGGAAGGACAAAAAACATTAATGACGTCGGGGGTGAAAAAAGAAAAACGGCACGAATGTCAGGAAAATTGACCCAGGGAGGAAAAGAAAAAACCGATCTTATCCGTTTTGGATTCAATTGTTTTACACTTCGAGTTGTAAAATAAAATCTGTTCTCTGCTTACAAATTAGACGACAGAATTGCTTATACAAGTAACCCCCCCCCCTCCTCGCGATATCAGGAATCACGAGGTCCATCCCCGGTTCAGGATTCTAGATAGCAGTTTGCTGAAATTAAATTTACTTACGGATTCCTCGAGAAGTTCAGTTACCTGAATAGGTTAGTTGAAAGAAGAAACATATCCGAATTTCAGCCAATGGGCATGTTCCCTTCACCAGATATCTGATTCAAGCGCAATTCAGTAAGAGTAATACTTTCTTCTGGGATGTAACGCCGTGTAGTTTTAGAACCTAGCGACGTTTCGGAGAAACATACTGCCCTTATCTCTGGGATTGAAGAGTATGACAAACTAAGCAGCAGGCAGGCTTTCGTCATTCCAGAAATTTCTTTGGATTAATCTCATTGAATAAGATTTATTAGTTATCTGCTTCGACCGCTTCTGTGGTCTAGCGGTCAGAGTTCTTAGCTACAGATCCAGAGGTTCCGTGTTCGATTCCTGGCGCTACCATATATACTGAGAAGTAGTGGGTCTGAAACGGGGCCCACTCAGCCTCGTGAGGATAATTGAGGAGCTACTTGGATGAAAAAGTAGCGGCTCCGGTCTTGAAAACCAAGATTAACGGCCGTGGGGATCCGTTGCGCTGACCACGCGACACCCTCCATCAGCTAAAGTTGGCACTAACTTCGCCGACATGAGGCGGTCGCTCGGTTGGTATAGTTCGCTTGCGGACTACAGGCCACGGAGTTTTTTTTTTATAGTTATCTGCTTCTGTGTATGGAATTAATAACGTTCTGCAGGCCCATCCTGTGAGTTTTATATCTTTTGAATGCTGAATCCTCGAATTTTGATAGAACTGATTATAGAAAACGTAACCCTGTGTTTAGCCATTTGGTGATACGGGGAACGCAAAGATGTGGCTGCACGCATAATTTTCGATATCAGTATACAGGTTATGGTCAGCTACATGGGCCACGCTACTCCCAGCAACACATTGGATGGGCGGTGGGCTGCGTTCCAGAGATACTCAGGAAACAGTGGCTATAGCAGATCGTTCAGCCACTTCACCGACTGAGCCGTTGTTGCTCTTTTTGTTGCAGTGATTTGAATCTTAGCCCATAGTGAGTTTCCGCTAGTCAGCGTGCACCGGGACATCATGCAGACAGACAGTAGATACGGCACGTAATTAACTGTTCTGTCAGTCCTGCTGCAGAGGAAAACAGCAGACATGTCTCCTGTCGATATAGCTCGTTTTACAGTGTAACATAACCGAGTAGGTTAGTTCAGCGGTAATTAGCTGGACGTGTTTTCTGTTCTTGACCTGTGCAACTGCCATCCCGACTGATGAGTATTCTGATCGTGGCTTTAATTTGATATCTCTTTAAGGTTATGTTTTCTGGATTCGACATATATTGAGACAAGAGCTGGAGTACATTGCCTCGACTGTTGGTAAACTTGAACCCCTCCTCCATGTCGTGTAACATTTAATTCGGTTCGTAATACCCAAGAGTCGGTCACGGTAGCCCAGCGGTCTAAGGCATGTACTGTCTTCGCTCGCTCGGAAGCCGGAATCGTGGGTTCGAATCCCGCACAAGGCATGGATATTTGGTGTGTGTATGCGTTTATTCTGTGTGTAGGTAAAGCCCTTGCGACGAGCTGATCACCCGTCCAAGGAGTCCAAAGTGGGAGCGAGAGGAGGGAATAAAAATAAGAACCTCGTAAGGTTAATAATGACGTGTGCTCTCATGATATATCTAGTAGAATTTTTATAGTTTTAGTCCAGTTTACTATAGACTATGAGCAATAGTTCATCACATTCTGCTGTTTAGTTTTTCATTATGATGTATTTCCGTAAGTCCGAAGCAGCAAGGATAGACGAATTGAATACATGGTGCGCTATGGAACGGCTTCATCCGCTTAGGTCCGCACAAAGTACGTACACTTTCCTGCTACTGAAGACGACATTCTAAGTTGAGTCGTGTTACCTGTTGAAGATGTTTCGACGTTCAGGCGCTACCTTCAGGGTGAATGGTGCGAAATTTCAGTGGCTTGACTGTGGTTGGCTGTATTAGCTGACCCGCGTCGACTGATGTCGAATCCTATTTGGACTATTGAACGTACGTATTTTGATATACAATTTCGTTTTTATTTTGGTGCCTTCTCTGTGAGGAGAAGGGCACGCGGTAACGTAGTTCGTTGAGGCACTATGCCACGAGCTGGAATGTCGCGAGTTAAATTCCCGTTGATGTCATTGGATTTTTTCATTTTACCTAATCCCAGCTGCACTATGGCCCTCGGGTCGACTCAGCCTATAACAGAAATAAGTACCACGAATCTTCCTGAGGAGTAAGTGGCGGCCGTCGCGTAAGGCTGATAACCTCACCGCCATCTGTGAGCCGATTTTCTAGAAAATGTGTGAGCCTCGAATTATCACATCCCATTGGGCCTTCGCGGCCTGTTACAGAGACAGCTTTACCTTTTAGCTTTGTTTCTGTGAAGAGAACGGTAATGCAGTGCTGAGGGTGCTGCATGGTCCGTGTAGTTTGGATGCTTTCAGTCCCGTATTTCGTGATGGCGACTACAGAAACTGCTTTCATAACGAGAAACAAGAACTTCTGGGAAAAGTTAATCGCTTACATTCCTTTGATACGACACGGACCTCAATAGGAAACGAACGAATTAAAGGAGGATACACGGACACAGACAGAGGTGATCTGATAAACCGCGTTGATACGACACGAACCGCATAGAGAACTAAACAATTAGTATCGGCTTGCAGACAGCAAGATGATTTCCTAAGCCTCATAACCTCCTAACAAAAATGGGGGTGGGGGGGTGGGCACACAGACAACAAGGTGATCTTATAAGCCTCCTAGCAGAAATTAGAAGGGGGGGAGACACAGACGGATACACAGACAGCAAGGTGATTACATAAGCCACGTTTTATTTTTTCAAGATAAGGAGATTAGGCTAAACATCTGTAGTCCTCGGAATCTTCTGTTTCAAGCCTGTCACGATGAGCTGCACCATTGTCAGAGGTTTAACGAAATCGGGCCACTGTTTGCGCTGCTCTCACTCTTGGGACCTGCTGAAAATGCTACGAACTGTTTCCATGGCGTTACCAGTTTGGAAGCGGCTACCCGAGGGTTAGTAATTTGCTTTCATCTTTTCACTTCCTCCTCAGCATAAATATACCCTCTAGTTGCTGAGATGCTGCGCCTCACAATAGGCAGCGTTTCGATGCCCTTATTTGGGTATTGCGCAGTGGTGATGGCTACCCTCGCACCAGAAGCATTGCAATGGACCCAGATGTGACCAGAACACTGGCATTAGCAACACTGCGTTAGACCAATGTAGACTCTGTATGCTGCGACTCTTAAGGTAAACATTGAAAGAGCCTTAAGGTTAGAGACCAGCTGTGACTTCTGACAGTGTGCCAGGGCCACTAAGAACAGAGGAAATGTTACAGTGGTTAATGCAGGTGAGAGTGTTTCGCTGTCATTCGCTTGGCGCTCACGACATCAGAGTTCAAGTACTGAAAGACAATTATATATTTGGAGTGACGCCTCTGTGGTATAGTGGTCAGAGTCCCTGGCAACATATCCAGATGTTCGGGTTCAATTCCCGGTGCTTCCAGATTTTCTGAGATGTAGTGGGTCTAGAACGGGGTCCACTCAGCCTCGTGAGGATAATTGAGGAGCTATTTCAAGGAAATAGTGGCTCCTGTCTAGAAAACCGAGATTAACGGCCGTGGGGATTCGTTGCGCTGACCACACGACACCCTCTACCCGCTAAAGTTGGCTCTAACTTCGCCAACAAGCGGCGGTAGCTCGGTCGGTATAGTTCGCTTGCGGACTAAAATCACGGACTTTTTTTCATTATTATTATTTAACGGATGAGCCGATCACAGTGGTCTCGCGGTCTGAGGCACGAACCGCCTTCGCCCGCTGGAACACTGGGGTCATCGTTCGAATCCCATTCGAGGCATGGATGTTTATGCGTTCCGTGTTTGTGTTGTTATGTGTGTAGGTAGCGGCTTTCGAGATGGGCTGATCCCCCGTCCAAGGAGTCCCACCGATTGTGTATAGATTAATAAACTGAAAAAGGAGCCAAGGTCCACAAGGGCTGTAGAACCATTGATAAATAGGATTTAACGCAATGTCGGGGTTTCCTCTTCAGAAGCATATCCGCCGTTGCATGAATAGTGTAATGATGGATGTTTTAGTTATATTAGTACGACAGCCCTACTGTGAGTTAATATGTGGCCCGCGTCGCGCAGTACACATTTAAGATAGACTTCTGATGAGGGGTTATATTTCCTTTTGAAAGGGCAGGAGTGTAGATAGAAGGTGCAGGTTAGTGTCTCCGATTTCTTGTTGCCCTTACAAATGAAACGTGAAAAGGTCTTGAAGACCGAAATTTGGTTTTTGGGTAGGACGTACCGACTCAAAGACACTATAACAAATATATCAAATGATAATATATATATTAAATAATAAATGTGAATACAGTGTAAGTCCCTGGAGGAAATAGGCCTCCGACAATCAACCAGTCACACTCGTACAGACCAGGAGAAGAGTGAATCGACTGAACAGTTCAAGCTCCCACAACAGAATGGAACACTCGCGGTGGACCTTAGCCGACGGGAACCAGGAAGTGGAACATTGGAAGGGTGAAGGTAGTAAGAAGGGGGGGGGGACGCCCTCTGACGTAACGCAGACACGGCGTTACACAAAACAAAACAAACTCCGTGGTTTTAGTCCGAAAGTGATCTATACCGACCGAGCGACTGCCGCTTGTTGGCGAAGTTAGTGCCAATTCTAAGCGGCCTCCGTAGTCTAGAGGTAACGTTCCCACCTCATGACTCGTGGTACGCGGGTTCAAACCCGGCGGAGGTCGTGGAATTTTTAAGGGCGGAAAAATTCAGGGAACAAGTCTTCCGGGAGGGACTTTAAGCCGTGTGTCCCGTGTCGTAGCTTTACGGCACGTAAAAGAACCTCATATCTCCAAAGGAGGCCACTGAGCCAAATTCAAGGACGTTTCCCGCCCAACAGTAGTCTCTGACGCCTCTGATAGATGGGGGAAGCATTATAGATACGGCCAAGCCAGTAGAGAACTCGCTGGCTCGGTCGAGACTGATGGTACGCACCAATATCGGTAGGGTATAGAGACTGGTAGAATATCATAGAGGGAAGCACAATAGATCAAACTAGTCGCGGTGCATGGGGAAACCCACCCTCTTCAATAACTAACTAATTAACTAACTAACTAACTAGTGCCAACTGTAGCTGATATAGGGTGTCACGTGGTCAGCGCAACGAATCCGCACTGCTTTTAATTTCGGTTTTTTTAGACCGGAGCCGCTATTTCCTTGAAATAGCTCCTCGATTATCATCACGAGGCTGAGTGGACCCGTTCCAGACCCACTACTTCTCAGAAAATCTGGTAGCGCCGGAAATCGAACCCGGACCTCTGGATTTGTAGCCAGGAAGTCTAACCGCTAGACCACAGAGGCGATCTCTTGTTGCCCTTAGGTACTAGATTAGGAATCGGCCTGGGACAGCTTGACTGTCTTCGTGCTGGTCCCGGGTTGGGGCTCATCGTCTTCAGGAGAGGTGAATGTCTTTCTGCGATTGCCGGAAGCAGAGGTTCCTGTCTGTCTTAAGTGATGATCCATGGAATTAAGCCCAGAGGCCTGAGGAGTAGGAGTGCAAGGCCCGTACTGAAAAAGTTGCATGACGCCCAGTTGTTGGCAGACGGCCCTCCTAGTTTCTTCGGGCTCATCCATTATGTTTTTTAGTCGTCGTCGTCATCACCGTTTAATTTCGATTGCGCGCGACATAGCGTAATGCTGTTCACGAGGGCCTAGGAACCAAGTCAATTACCGGCCTTGCCCCCGGCGATTCCCGGACGAAGTCGTCGAACTTCTTGTCACGGGTCGTTAGGACTTGGCTTCTCCTACGCTCTGCGAAGGTAATGGGGTCGGTCCTTAGGGATAGGCCACCATAAAATCCGACTTCATGAGGTTTGAAACGCTACTGACCGACATACAGGAGCAGGTCTCAGTGGAGCAAGGGCGGAGGTGTGAAACGGGGTGCTGTTCAATGGGCAAGGAACGTATGTTTAAGAATGGTTGGTTCATGCTTGTAGAGGTGATGGTGTTTGGCTGTTTCTGTAGCTCCCAGATGGTGCGGAAACGTCTCACTGTTCGCTGTGGCTGTCAGATTTTTCAGAATCGATGTTGTGTTTGATCACAACTACCCATTTCAATCGATTTTCTCACTACTGTCGACTTAGCTGAGGTTCATTTTTAATATTACCCTTATTTATGTGCCAACTATCATGTCTTATCTTTCGAAAACAAATTGTACGCATTTCTTCTTTCTCTGTGCCATTTGCATATCTTCCTTTATTTATACGCTCCAGTAATGTTAGGCGGAACGTACAAACTGTATAATCTATGTATGTAGTTTTATTTTTTCGTTCCAGGACGTGAAACCAAAATAAAAATTTAATGTGATCACTATGACATTTGAGACAACCCATCTCATTATTTGTTACATCTCTGCAAAACTTACCTCAACGTCTTTCTGTCGTTACCGCAGGCATCGACTCAGCATCAATACATCGTACATAGCGAGTTCCTCTGCTGAGAAAGAAGCATTTAAAGGGGAGTAGATTCGTTTACGCTGTTCCCAGAACTTCTTATTTGGACACACAAACCTATGTCATCAGGAGGGCTCTTCAGTGCACGACAAAGCTAATAAGAGAGGACACACAGAAGGCCAGTTCCCCTGCAGGAGACCTGATTGCGGGCTTCTTCTAACTGCGGGGCGTCCTGTGTATGTGTGTCGTATGAAGGGCGGCATTGTTGTAGTGGGTAAATACACGTACAGATTTTAATTGATGAGCGTGTATCGAGGATTGATTTCTACAAATAAGTTTTCGAAGGGTTGTGTTTCTCTATGTAGGTCCTTATCCGTTCATGTGGTACTCTGTGCCTAAAACGCTTGACCTATTTAAGTTCAATTTTGTGTGTACCTACGCACATGCACGCGAGCACAGATAGTCACAGTTCATTTGAGAAAGGCCTGGATTCGATTCCTGAGTGCACTTAAAGTTTCTTGGAAACTGCTGTCGTACCGGCCATCAGCACGCTGCTGACTTCTATCCTGATTCAGTTGGGCTTCGAGTTCGGTATTTGCTGATCTCTACACATTCTGACCCCTGTTACTTCCCTTCCGGGGGTGTCAGCACATTAATAAATCGAAGGGCAAGGGCATACCGAAATAATAACAAATGACACTGTTGAAATGTTAAATAACACGACTGACTCGATTGTCATGTTGTAGGGCTGCTGGTGGTATTGGTAGCTGTAGCGATAGTAGTAGTAAGAAGGTGGTGGGGTGGTGGTGGTAGTGACGGTGGCGGTGGCGGCTACTTGCTTTATGTTGGTATCTTGTTTGGCTAATTTGTCGACCCTGAAGGTGGAGACGCTGTGTTCCTCAGAAATATCTGTTGATTGTCAGTGGATTACACTGCGTTAAATCCAAAGAGATGGAACTCCTCACAGCCACCGTCGTGAGAACCTTAACTCGTGCATAATGTAAATTCTGCTGAGTCTGTAAAGGTTTAGTTCAAATGAATTATTAGAGCTGATTTTCAATAAGCCTTTGGCATTGACTGCGGTGTTGTCATGAAGGGTGCCTACAGTTCAGTATCTTACGTGAAAGGACGCGTGCCATCTATATAAAGTAGCAAACACACATTATTTTTCGTTGGTGGTATTTAATTCCATAATTTTGCTATCGAGTGACAGGAGTCAGAGAAGCCCTGTCAGAAGTACGAGTAATTGAAAGTTTCTTTCACCCGACTTGTAATCAGGATGTACCGCGTTCGAATTTCGATTAAAACACCAGTTACCCTGAGATTTCAATTTGTCTTTCGGAGTCATTACAAGTGAATTCCGAAGTAGTAAATCGAAATAAACCACGGCGGTATACTTCTCCATCCTTTTCTCTTTATTGTATAAACCGCTTTCTTATGTCTCTTGCTCTAGATCACATCTGCTGGTATTGATAGAGCGTGGTTAAATAATTCCTGAACCAACTCGTGTCTCAGAAACGCGGATATTCCTGTGAACATCTTCAATAAGTATGTCGAGTAAAAAAAAAAAACTCCGTGGTTTTAGTCCGCAAGCGAACTATACCGACCGAGCGACCGCCCCTTGTCGGCGAAGTTAGTGCCAACTTTAGCGGATAGAGGATGTCGCGTTGTCAGCGCAACGAATCCTCGCGGCAGTTAATCTCGGTTTTCTAGACCGGAGCCTCCATTTCCTTGAAATAGCCCCTCACTTATTCTCACGAGGCTGAGTGGACCCCGTTCCAGGCTCAGTACTTCTCAGAAAATCTGATAGCGCCGGGAATCCAACCCGGACATCTGGATCTGTAACCAGAACTATGACCACTAGACCACAGAGACGTACAGCTCTGAAAAATACGACATCGACAGGGGAATACACTGATGTATTTTGCTGGGGAGCCAACGGAGTGCTGCTCATTTTGTATCAGTCATTTTCCTAAAGAGACCTTGGCTCGCGGGAAAATATTAGCCGCGTGGATAGGCACTGAAGGAGGGCATATTTTTGCTGACTGTCCTCATTAAAAGTCAGTGCTATTAGCAGTTACGGATAGAACATCTCGACAACAGTGGCAGGTGTCTGTGCTTCAGTCGGCATTGCAGTCTCGACCTTCCCATAAATAAATACCCTTTAATGGCAGTGTGTATGTTCACCAAGATCCTGATTTTCTTTTATGAGTCTATCATTGAAGGGGTTATTTGTGGAAACCGCAAGTAAGCAGAGATAGGAATTGTTTATTTCGAAAGTTCGACCAGGTCTGTGTGATTTTCATATATCCCTCCATATTTGTTCACTTCCAGACTCCGTACTTGGGGGGAAATGTAAAAAGTATAAATAAACCTATTAATGAAGAAAGCAGTCTTCTGGGATTTGGCACCGTGTATATGTGGTGTTAACCGACGTTTCGGAGGAACGTGAGACCCGGTAAAAGCAGACTGCTTTTACCGGTTCTCACGGTCTCTTCGCTTCGCAGATTTCTTATATTTTTTCTTCTGCCCTGAAGATGGAGGCGATACGTTCCTCCGAAACGTCGGTTAACACCACATATACACGGTGCCAAATCCCAGAAGACTGCTTTCTTCATAGTCACCGCCGTGAAAGCCTCAAATCTTACAAACATATTAATGACGGAAAATCTTAAGTTCTACTGATGTATGATAGTTCCAGTTTTCCTGTAATGCGCTAGAGGAACGTAAATGTTTGCATCTCAATGTATCGCAGATTTGGCGACAGACATTTAAGAATTACGAGTATGTGTATGGGTGTTTTACTCTTTCGTTGGCCACAGTAATTGCACATGGACATATTAGTACATACAGCTACATTGGACTTTAGAGCCGGTTTCTACTAAGTCAAGGCCTCATGTAAAAACTTAGTGAGAGGCCTTGGATGTTTGATTGTTGTTATTGTGACCTTCACGTAAATATACCGTTTTGCATTTCGCTAACACCGAGCCTTTCTGTTCATAACTGCGATACTTAGGCCGTGATGCGAGTTTCACGAACTGCAGATGTCAAGTGAATGTTTCTTTTATCGCTACAGCCCCAATTTGAGCCTTGGCCTGCCTCCATGACTCTCTCCGCTTCATTTCGGTTTACTAGATCTTAGACATTCGGTAGGACTCCTTGGGCTGGTGATCAGCTCGTCGCAAGGCCTCTCTCTACCTGTACCCAAACAGTAAATATGCATGCCCTGAGTGGGATTCGATCCCACGATCCCGTCTTATACAGCTCGGCTACCGTGACCGGCCAGCTGAATGCTTAGATCCCCCAAAAATCTGCTCTGAAATGAGGAAAGCGTTTACCGTATAAGTGATTTATGAACACATGCTCATCCCATTTTTCTTTGTAGTTGGAAACTTGTAATGAAATTTCTGGCCTGAAAGATGGCGCCCATAGGAATTATCCTCGTTTATCTTCCCTCATATATTTGCCTGAAAGAGAGATATCGGTATTGGGAATAACCCTGCCACTCCTGCCACAGATGGTTCGTGTAGTTGTTTAGAGAAACATCGCTTAGAGGAGAGTTTAACAACGTAACTACATCAGGTAATGTCAGAGCAGGAGATTAAACGAATAAATGCATAAGCAAGTGTCGCTATATAGAAAGGGATTTCTCCCGCAACGGTCTGTTTTGAATTTAGACCTGGCAGTAAAATGTGAAGGTCCCAGTTCATCTTATCGATGCACACACCCATACACTCGTTAGTGAAAACCAAAATGCGACCGGTTACGGACTGCACCCAACGCAGAGGTAATATTCACGGGGATGGGTAGTGGGTGCGAGAGCGTCATATATCACAGACATGGTACCGTGATTTCGTTCCTTATGGAAAGATGACAATAAATGACGCATTAGTTGACTGTATTGTCACGCAGTTCTGTGTTGAGAACTCGTCGTTAAGTAACTGAAAGATGGTTGGCCGCGCCACAGCTCAAGCGGTTAGTCGCTGGCTTCCCACCGCGGCGCCCCGGGTTCGATCTCATNTGAAATCACTTAGACCTCCATGGCTACCAGTCTACCAGGAGGCTACAGTCTCGGCCAGAAGTAGCTTAAAATTCAGTTTAACGGATATCTGCATTTTGCATGTCTTAAAAATAAAACCAGAAGCGACTTAAATGACAGAGTCCTAAATTTTAATGTGGGTATATTTTTTTATATTTTATCACTTTTTTGCTACAGTTATCATTTATGTAACTCATAATAACACTTTTGAGAGTGAATATCCTCTGAATGGAAGCTGACAAAAAGATGTTGAATTTAAATTAAATTATTTTATACAAAGTAGATCATGTTTTAATATAAATAAAATTGTTTTTATTTATTATATTTATGAGCACTATTAATTTAGTGTTATTCATTTCAATCATTGAAATAGTCTTTGAGAGGGATTAAACTTGAGAACACTAGTGTTTAAGTGCTGCTGTGCGCAGTTCACTGGTTCCACGTGTGCGGACCAACGCCACAACTGAAGCTTTAGTTGACGCGTTGTACAGTCGTAGGTCAATCCTAGCTACATTTCTCTTTGTTACATTGTGTTCAGTAGCAACTTATCGTTGGGAAGGAAGAATAGTGACTAGAACTACATACGATAAAAGACTCGCTCAACAGGGAAGTGAAGAGAAAAGCAAGAAAACTGCTATAACCTCAACACCAAATGAAGAAGTGGATCGTAATGTCCCAACTTATTGCGGACATACGGCGTATTGTTGTACTTATAATTCTGACGTGTTTCTTGCAAAAAATATATCGAGATTGAATCACGCCGGGGATTGTGCTCGCAGTTGTTAGTGCGATCTGTCTGCTTCTGGATGATGCAGCAGCAGGCCACCAGTTTTATTCGCTAAGCCGAAAAAGAAAATATGCATGTAGTGTAGTTAATATAGAATTTAATGGGGGTTTTGATGTTAGATACTTGTTTATTTTATGAAATGTTTATGAAGAAATTAGTAGAACGTGCCTTAACTCTTTTTTCTCCCTTGACACTACAGCCCCAGTGGGCCCTGGCCTACCTCCATAAACTTCTCCGTTCACTAAGGTTTTTCTCGATCTTACACATACGGTAGGACTCCTTGGGCGGGTGATCAGCTCGTCGCAAGGCCTCTACCTGTACACAAACACAGGAAAACGCACACACACAAACCAAACATCCATGCCCTCAGTGGGATTCGAACCCACGATCCCGGTTTCCAAGCGAGCCACGTACGTGTAAAAAGCGAAGTAATGGCGATGAATCCAAATGTTTATGAATTGTAGGGCTGATGTAAGGGTACTCAATGATCTACTTTAGAAGATAATGGAAGAACCGTTAAAGAGGTAAGAAAATTAAACTCTTTGTAATATAGACGTAATCTTATGGCCGTGCCATAGCTCAGGCGGTTAGTTGCTTGCTTCCCTCTGCGGAAGCCCAAGTTCGAGCCCAAGTCAGGTCATGTGGGATTTGTGGTGGTCGAAGTGGCAGTGGGCAGCTTCTTCCGAGTACTACGGTTTCCACTGCCAGTTCTCATTTCACCGACTGCTACACACTCATCATCTATCATCCGGGGCTGGTACAATAGGCCAGTTAGTGGCCGACGTACCAAGTGGACTCAGTTTTACTCACCCCAAGAAACGAAAAAAAAAGAGAGAGAGAGAAACTAGGCCTAATCTTCTGTGTTTAGTTAGATATTTTACGTAAAGGATACTTCGTTATGTAGGCCTTCTCTGGTATGAAAATTCGGTAAATTTATTTTTTCGAATAACACCCTACAGGCTCTATGCCACAATAAGGAGGTGCTGATGGTTGTCTGTATCGAGAGCAGTACTAAGTCGCCGTATCAGTGTAATGCATTACGAAAGGAGACGAAAAAGTGGACAGCCGTCATCCGGTTATCACGTGTCCTCTCTAGCATTTCGGTCTGTCCGTAACTGAATTTGAGGGAGATAAAGTCAGACACCCGCCAAGATGGACACTAATGAAACTTCTAGCTTGAGGGGGTTGGGTTAACTTCCGAAAGTGTCGAACATGCTAAGTACTACGCAGTTAAAAAACACTTCTTCGACTTCAGCTAATTGGTGTACAATTAAAATGGAGTCATTGTATTCGACAGTGGGGTTGTGCTACTGTAGCATGGTGACAGAAATTCCACGGCAACAACCGTAACCGCAACAAATTCCTTGTGCGACATTGCAGGGAACAGTTTTGGAAGACACGCAGACCGCCGAAAACTTTGTGTGCATTATAACCATTAATTCATCAACTAAAGACGTTGAGAAGGTAGTAGTGGCTCAACCAGTCTACTCAAAGGTTCGTTACCATCTCAATAAAAGAGTCCGCCACTGGTCACTATCCTGCGAAACGTGAATTTAGCCCACATAGTCACACTTTCTCTAAGATCCATTTTAATATTATCATCCAGTCAACGTATAAATCCCCAAATTGGTCTCCTCTGTGTCATCCTTATATCTAAGCGCTATTGAAACAACACTGTTGATAGAAGCACTTCAGTGTTCTGGGTTGGGTAAGATCTATTAAGATAGAATTTGTGGAATCTTAACGTCGTAATAATCTTCTCTGTTGTGATAGCTTTAATTTCTCTCTTTCGTCGGTTTCAATATGGATACTATATAGCATTGGTTGAGGGGGCACGCGGTAGCATAGTTGGTTCAGGCACTATGCTACAAGTCGGAAGGTCGCGGGTTCAAGTCCCGGTGAGGTCATTGGATTTTTTTTTTCAATTGACGTAATCCTTGCAGCCGCACTATGGCCCTGAGGTCGACTCAGCCTCTAACAGAAATTAGTACCAGCATTATTCTCGTAATCTTCTTAGGGGTAAAGGACGGCCGGCGCGTAGGGCTGACAACCTTTCCGCCACCTATGAGCCGATTGTCTAGAAAATGTGGGAACCTCAACATCTCACTGCCCTATGGACCTACACGGCCTGTTACAGGGATCCCTTTACTTTTTTACTATATATAGCATTAGATGATAGGATAATAGATGAATTGGAAAGTCTTGGGAAGGAATCGGCCATGGCCCATTCGAGGTATTATCCTGGCATTTACCTAGGGGGACTGAGGGAAATCTAGAATATCCTGTCAATATACCTGGTGTCCCGGACAAGAATCGAACTGAGCGCGTCCCAAATACAAGCGTAGAGCGTTGCCTTCAGAACAGCCCCTTTAGTATTCAGATACAGTGACCTTAAATCATGGAAGATACTGATTTGTTGAGTAACTGCACGACAGCATTCCCTTGTGTTTGGTCAGTGTACTCGCCTATTAACGTGTAGGTTATGCGTATTTACTGCAATATATGCATAGACATTAACACATTCTCAGTAGTCCTTAACATACTTATATCTAACAAAGTAATAGTAAAGCTATCCCTGTACCAGGCCGTGAAGGCCCATAAGGTTGTGAGACGTTGAGGGTCCCACATTGTCTAGAGTCTAGACACTCGGCTCAAAGATGGCGGTAAGGTTGTCAGCCTTACGCGCTGGCCGCGCTTTACTCCCCAGGAAAATTAATTATATAATTTTTGGTACTCATTTCTGTTAGAGGCTGAGTCGACCCCAGGGCCATAGTGCTGCTGGAAGGATAAACCAATTGAAAAGAATCCAATGATCTCATCGGGACTGAACCCTCGACCTTCCGGCTTGTAGCATAGCCCCTCAACCAACTACGCTATTTAAAACAAATATTAACTTGTTTAGGCAATGTGTGTACTTAATTCCATCTAGATTTCTGAGTGGGATTTATGCTCTTTCCGAGTTTCATCGTAGGCCTAGATTGAAGATGTCTTCCACACAATGTTAATTATTTTAAACTCGGGAGTACTGTTGAATTGTGAATGTGTTGCATACGAACGCACACTAAACTGCCCCTCACGGGGCCCTCATGCACTGCACTCCCAGTTCTACATTGCATGTTACAAAGGGCAAGCAGTAGCGAAGTTGGTTGAGGCACTATGCTACATGCCTGAAGGTCGTGGGTTCGATTCCCGATGAGGTAATTGGATATTTTCAGTTTACCCAAACCTTCCAGCCGCACTATGGCCCTGGGGTTGACTCAGCCTCTAGCAGAAATGAGTACCAGGAATCTTCCTGGGGGGTAAAGGGCGGCTGGCGCGTAAGGCTGACAACCTCACCGCCATCTGTTAGCCGATTGTCTAGAGAGACTGTGGGAGCCTCTACGTCTTACAACGCAATGGGTCTTCCCGGCCTGTTATAGGGACAAACTTCGTGGTCTGTAGTCCGCAAGCGAACTATACCGACCGAGCGACCGCCGCTTGTCGGCGAAGTTAGTGCCTACTTTTGCGGATAGAGGATGTCACGTGGTCAGCGCAACGGATCCCCACGGCCGTTAATTTTGGTTTTCTATACCGGAGCCGCTATTTCCGTGAAATAGCTCCTCAGTCATGCTCACGAGGTTGAGTGGACCCCGTTCCAGACCCACTACTTCTCAGAAAATCTGGTAGCGCCGGGAATCGAACCCGGACCTCTGGATCTGTAGCTAGGAACTCTGACCACTAGACCACAGAGGCACATCATTACTTTTTTATCTGTGTAAATACTGCCGATATTGTACCCAGGTGTACGCTTCTCAACCAAACGAAGTAGAGACATCTTACATTCACACCCCATGTTCTGCACGCCCGATATCCGAGCACAGCGAATTTGTGATAGGAGTCTGATGATGAGAAGAGTGTTTCAGGTATTTAGAGAATACAGCTAATATCTTGCCAGATACGGATGAGGGAGGAGAAATACGGGGTTACCGACCGTAAACGCTCGTCTCTGTAATCAGTGTTTTAGTATTGAGGCTAGAACAAATTCCGTAAGGTAGTAGCACCAGTGATGTGTTTGTTACTCTGTAAGAGGACCAGGGCCCGGTCAGCAGTCCGCACTGTGTACCAGACTGCTGCTAAGTGCCTGAAAGCCCTTTTACTTCGATCAGACGAAAAGAATGTCCAGTATGAAAGGCAGACATGTGTCCTTCTTGAGTGAAGGAACTGCCTGTATTCTGTTGTATAATGATGCCTATCTAGTTCAGGTCCCCAGGCTTCGTCCAGTGGACATATGAGTGAGACTGTGCTATCAATTCGAGCACCATTCGATACTCAAAAAGAAAAAACTTTTCCCTTTTATAATTGTATTACTTTCACTTCTCTCATAATTGGTTTCTTCTTTTGTTTGGTTGTCACGGCGATAGCATTCCATTAGGAGATAGGTGAATCGAAACGTGTGGTGCCACATACCTGTCAGTCACTTGACATTGTACTGCTCCATTTTATTTTATCGACACAGATTTATTTATTCTAAAGAAGATGTATAATTTAAATTAATTAGTGTGGATATTTCTTTGACTAATGTTTGCTAGTCGTGTTTGATTTTGTAAACATTTTGCAGGGCCGGTGGAGACTGCACTATCGGTACTTTAGAAAGAGAAGGCGCCTTTTTTTTTCCCCACTGGCTCTACAGCCCCCCCCCTTTTTATTGCTAGTGGGGTGGGGCTAAGTCCCTTGTACTGCGGCCACTTCTGGCCTATTTTACCAGCCNGCCCCAGATGATAGGTGAGGGTGATTGTGGAGCAATTGGTGGAATGAAGATTGGCAGGGGAAACCGAAGTACTCGGAGAAAACCTGCCCCAGCGCCACTTTGTCCACCACAAATCCCACTTGACCAGACCCCGGGATTGAACCCGGGCCGTCGCGATGGGAAGCCAGCAACTAATCGCTTAAGCTATGGCGCGGCCTACAGCCCCCTTGGTCCGCGGCCTATGGTTTTTCAGTTTCATGATCATTTTACAGATACTAGGACTCGTTGAGCAAGGCCTCTACCTAAACATAGGACAACATAAACACAGAATAAACACATACCAAACATCCACTCCTTATGTGGGATTCGAATCCACGATACCGGCTTCCGAGTGAGGGAAGACAGTACATGAGAAAGTTCCTTGGCTACCAATAAACTTTCGACGTGAGGTCTGTGAGAGTTGAAGATTGTTTGGAAACTAGCTTTATTCACGGAAAATGATGAAAATAGACTGTGCGTCGAACGTTTTAGATTTTTCTTATTTTTTTTAACCTGTAGCAAAATATTATATGGAGTTTAAATTCATGTGTACTTAGAGTTCCTGCAGCCGTATTTTGTGCTAGAATTCGACAGTTCCTTATCAGATTTCAGGGTCATAAAATTCGTTCTGCTGCGCACGCAGGCAGATGGGTGAAATCCTTTGCTATAGCAGAACTCTTTGTCCGCTCTTTAAGGCTTAACTAGGTCTTTTCATTGTTCTATCACTTCTGCAGTAGCGGGTCGTTCTAATCACGACTTTCCAGAACAGTGACACCATTTCTGATGCAAGTTCTAACGTTAATGACCTAACAAATTTAAAGGGATGTTACTTTAGGGCAATGTTTGTTGCATTTTCCCTGTGGGATTTTATTATACCAAGAAGCCAAAGAAAATGTTATAGTAAAGCCATCTGTACTTTGCAGGTTAAGCGTTGGCACCATATGCAAGCATTACACCATGAACGCGTCAGGCGAGTGGAGGTAAAACTTGAAGGTTTAATAATCCTAGCGATCCTAGTGGTTGGATTATCTATTAAATGGACACATTCACGCTTCGGCCGCCATTATCTCCAGGGCCGAATGTCGCCATCGAGTGATTAACATTCTTGCTCCATATTCAAGACATTCCGGGTTCATGTCTCGCAACGGCTAACAAGACGGTGGCTTCTCGTGGTTTTCTCAGTGGCTGCAGGAAAATTATAGTGTGGTACCTGAAACAGGACCACAGTATCCTCCCTTCGCCTTCTTCCCAATTCATCGTTCAGAATCTTCCTCTCATCCGAAGCTGTACACTCTGTACAGATGAGAAAGCGTCGATAAATCAAAGAAGAAACGAAACCGTTTACTTCTAGGTGAAGTCGTNTAGTCCTGGCTTCAAGGGGGAACTTCTAATTTGGTGATTCCGACGGATAGACGTGTTCTGCAAATAATATATTAAACCAGTAAGCAATTGTAATGTGTGCAGTCGTAATATCATTACCCTTTGTCTCATAATCCAAGACCCGTAAACGATCCTAAGGAAGATTTTCATTGCCACCGGAACCCAAACAACATCAGAAAGTAAAGGGCGTAGAGCGGTTGCATAGGCGAGCCTCATGTTATCTGTTATACAGGGGAGTAAGTGGCGTTGAAAATATTGTTCAAGAAATATAGAAATGTATGTCTAGATAAATTTATCATACACACAGAGGGATAGACGTACAGCTGTGTACCTTTTATTTGTCATAGACGGTTAGACGGTGGTTCCCCGACAACNAGGGTGTTTGAGAACAGGGTGTTGAGAATATTTGGACCGAAGAGAGATGAAGTGACAGGAGGTTGGAGGAAAGTGCATAATGAAGAGCTTCATAACTTGTACTCTTCTCCAAGTATAAGTAGAATGGTCAAGTCAAGGATGAGGTGGACAAGGTATGTAGCACGAATGGGGCAGAAGAGGAATGTATATAGGATATTGACGGGAAAGCCAGAAGGAAAGACACCACTGGGAAGACCAAGGCGTAGGTGGGTCGAAAATATTAAACTGGATCTTAGATAGGATGGGATGGTATGGATTGGATTGATCTGACTCAGGATATGGACCAGTGGAGGGCTCTTGTAATCAAGGTAATGAATTTGATTTGTTTCATTCTGGTCCGTCATACTTATATTATGAAAAAGCTAAATAGTTCCGTTCAGTGTGACTTGTTAAGATTTTCTTATTTCAGTTATTTAGGTTTCTCATGGTAATGAACCTTCGGGTTCCATAAAATGCTGGGAAATTCTTGAGTAGCTGCAGATTTGGCTTCTCAAGAAGAGCTCAGCTCCATTAGTACGTAAGTAAGACGGTGGTTCCCAAACTCTCGCTGCACAAACCCTCTCCGAGAAGAATTCAGAATATGCAAAATTAGTCCCCCCCCCGAATGTATTTTACGTATCCCGTTATTTCTTCCATGGCACCACTCAGCTAGTTCATCGCCTTTTTCACTACCCCCACTACTACCAGACAGGCGAAGAAGGTATACATAATAATATAATTATGCATTATGTAATTATATACGACGCCGAAGAACTCAAGTAGCTGATAAAGCTTTTTTAAATCCTAAGAACCATTCAACAATCTCGATAGTACAGCTCTTATTGCAAATACTGTGGAATAAAACATATAAACATCTCGAGTCACTTAGCCCACATATATTCGGTATTTGTGTGTTTTAACGAGTTTACTCAAGATGGATTCTGATAGCCATTAGCGATAGTAATTAATAATTACTCCTGTTTCTATTGCAAGATTCCGTTGGACAATTGAATGCAGTCTGTGGCAAGACAATCGACAGGTGGCCTGTGACGCAGGGAACTTTATAGTCACCTCCTACCGGGATTCTCTATGGACTAAAATAATGTTTTAAGAAATCTTCATTAATTTAATATGTTGTAGATTTTAAAAAGTTTGATTGTCTAATTGTGAAGTTAATGTTCTAGTCTCTTTGTGTTGTACGTAGTTTTGTTTATAGGGGCCCTCCAGGTAAATCACTCAAAATAAAGGACAGCACCTATCAAGTCCTGCGAATTTGAAGAATCTTCTGGAAGGGGTCCTATGAACTGAACGCTGTAATTTGCAAAGCGTATCCCACATTATGAAATGTCCCAGTCGAGTGGGGAGCACTTCCGCCGTTCGTTTCTGTTTCAGATTTCGGCCCGGAAATAGACCTATAGCGCCTAATCAGAGCTGTTGGAAGCGCCGTTAAATAATACCATACGTTTTTGAAAGGGATTCCATATAGTTCATTCGTTTGTTTTTCATGTTTATTTCGCTTTCTCCCGTGGTATATAAACGTAACATTAAGAGCAAGCCAATTTGAACATGCCAGTAGTGTTTACAGTTGAAAGAATACACAAAAAAAAGCAAACAAAACAAACTCCGTAACCTGTAGTCCGCAAGCGAATTATACCGACCCAGCGACCCCCGCTTGTCGGCGAAGTTAATGCTAATTTTTGCGGATAGTGGGTGCCGCATGATCAGCGGAACGGATTCCCACGGCCGTCAATCTCGGTTTTCTAGACCGGAGCCGCTACTTTTCCTCAGTTATCCTCACGAGGAAGGAATGGAGAGCATGCATATAACCTAATCGTTTTTAACCTCACCATTTCCTTTCCTTCAAGCTCATCAGTACTCATACTAAGTTGTGACGCATGCGCATTAAGCATTAGCAGCTTTGTGTGACGAAATCAGAGAGAGCCGAAACTGGCATTCTTCGTCGCCTGAGAACCGTAACGCCACCGAAGAAATACATTTTTAGAACCGATTTTGGAGAATGTATGGTGTTATATTCTTTCGAATTCACTTCTCCTGCCGTTTGTCTTGACAGTGAAGATGTTCTCCAGATTAAACAGAATGTGTAGCTACATCATCACGATGCCCATGTCATTGTCGTAACCAAGAAGACCTGACACGAATTTCCTTATGTGTCATTTGGGCTGGTTTAGGTGGTACACAAGCTTGGCACTCAAGGTCATAGAATCTGCCTCCGTTGTATTTACTTCCTGTGGGGGACATACGGAGTTGTTACTCTACACAAGAAGGTTGCAGACAGTAGCCGAATGAATTATGGATGTCTGCTAACATACGAGAAGACCCTGAGGCTCCTCTAAAAGACATCCGTTTTCTTTTAAGAAGATCACGATGTGCCTACTGACTACAGAGTCCATTTTGAACAATTATTGTAATTGTACTATAAGAAAACGTAATTTAGTTTTACTGTATAACTGTGTTCTTTTATATCCCCGTTTTAAACTTTTGAAATGGGTACTGTTCATTTAAGAGCCATGCCTTCATTTGTAGGGAGCCGGGATAGCGTAGTCGGTATAGCGACTGGCTACGGGCCAAACGACCGAGGGGTCGGAGTTCGAGTCCCGGTAGCCCGGTAGGGTCAAGAATTTTAATGTCGTCCAGACGGGGTAGCGTAGTTGGTGGAGGCACTATGCTTCAAGCCGGAAGGTCGTGGGTTCGAATCCCGATGAAGTATCTGGATTTTGTAAGTTACCTATCCTTACAACCGCACTATGGCCCTGGGGGTGAAGGGCTGCCGGCGCGTAAGGCTGACAACCTCACCGCCATCTGTGAGTCGATTGTCTAGAAAATGTGGGAGCCTCGACTCTCACAAACCTATGGTTACTTTACCTTACCTACGTCGTCCAGACCGGCTCTGGGGTCCACCCAACCTCCTGCCGAATGGGTAAAGCGGCCGGGGCGTGAAGCTGACCGCTGGCTGGCGACTGTCTCCCAATGAACTAAACTCTCGACTTGTCCTGCTTATAACGCCTTTGAACGGACCGCATATAAAACACCGCTTCCAACAATTCTTGTTGCGTCACGCAGCTGTCTCACAGACAGCGTAGAAAACACATCTTACCAGTGAGTCCATGGGTGTGTGTTATCTGTTGCCAAGCAACGGGCGTTGTTTACAGAGTCATTACTTAGCAAGGGGGCTACATGCTTTGCTGCATTTGCTGTCATAATAAGTACTAATTCCCATACTAGACATATTAAGCTACCTGAACGCAGCAAAATACTTACAGGTCATGATTTTGTCTTAAAAATGACCCCTGCGTTAAGTATTCGAAATATGGCGCATTTACCCTACTTAAAATGACCACTGCACCCCAGAGGGTTAACAAATGAATAACTTTCGACCGTCCAGGTTTGATTGGTTCGTTGATTTAGTCGTCTCCCCCCCCCCAACGCGAAACTCAATCTGCAGCATCGGAATTCTGCAATACTGGAATATTGACGGTACGTTGGGTAGGCCGTGCTTTCTGGCGCTCTGTAAATGCATTTCTCCACAAAAGCCGAAAACATAAGTTCTGTTCAGCTCCTCGTGCAGCTGGGAACTGTCTCACGACAGAGAGGGTCTTGAAGCGAATGCAAATATTGTATATTGTGAATTATAACGTAAAATATTAGGAATTTAAATTTTTAGGTCAGCATGTTTTCCTTATGTCTTTGTTGCGACACACTTATGGGAATTATCAGCCATTGTTCCTGGTCTTGTTCTTGTTTGTTCCCATTGTTGCCTTTGAAGTAACCTCGGCCTGTACGAATATCAACATTGGGACGAAAAAAAAAACCCCTTTGTAATGGGAGCACATAACGAAGCTATAAAACATTTTTTATTGACGTTGACAGTTGAAATGGGTCTTTGTGTTCATGGCGCTGGGTAATGCAGATTCAGCATTTAGCTTATCATTTGTTGTTCTGTTTAAAGGCAGACATTCCAGGTTAATGGCACGTGGTTTAATGATAGGCTTTGTGTAGGAAAATCACGACGTACTAGAGTTACCAAACCAGTAAATAAGTACAGCTGTTATCTGACGTGTTGCTGATGCGGTGACCTGCAATGTGTCGCAAACAATTATCTTACCTGTATATACGTACGTTTCTGAGAATGAGATTCGTAGGATTTGAACTTCAGTAAATTGGCTCATGATAGGATAAATTGCATGTCCAGCGTGATGATGATGGTGATTCTGGCAATGAATTGGATATCCGAGATTTAGAAGGGACCGTTCTTACCATTACACCCACATGGAATTTGTGTTTGCCTTAGATGACACATTTCAGTGAGCACCAGGGGTCCCAATGCCTGTGGTAAAGGCGGCCGGAGAGAAAATCTTACGACCGACAGGTAGAATGGGTTTAGGTGTATTTCCACGCAGTTGTAACCTCATCGTGTTGTGCCATGTCGCAGGGACTATTTTGCCTCTTATCATCACTATGAAGGTAAAGTTGTCCCTGCGCTCAATTAATTCAGCATCACGCCATGAAGACGGATGGAGGAGTCACTCTCTAGCTCCATCATTATTGACCTCGACACTAGATGGAGGTGAAGGGTCAGCTTCACGCCCTGGCAGCTTAACCTCCAGGAAAGAGCCCCCACATGCACTGAGTAGGAGGCTGAGTGCCCCCAGGAGCCGTCTGGACGATATGGAGCAGAAAAAATCTTATAATAAACGCCGTCCTGTGTGATCGATAAATGTTTTTTTTTAATGTTTCATCCTTCACATGTTTCTGTCGGAGCGACCATCTTCAGAAGGACATTATCAATACATCTCCTTTAAAGAGAAGAAGTGTAAAGGACACGAACCAAATTGGTTCTAGATTTTAACGAAAAGATTTAAACCACACTTGTAAATAGACTAATTATAATAATTTATAAATGTTTTAATAAATTCATGCACATCGCAATAGTTGTTAAAGGATCTTTATATTTATGACGCTGTAANATCAAGTCAAGGAGGATGAGGTGGGCAGGGCATGTAGCACGAATGGGGGAGACGAGGAATGCGTATAGTATATTGGTGGGAGAGCCAGAAGGAAAGAGACCACTGGGAAGACCAAGACTTAGGTAGGTGGACAATATTAAATGGATATTAGAGAGATAGGATGGGATGGTATGGATTGGAATGATCTGGCTCAGGATATGGACCAGTGGAGGGCTCTTGTGAACACGGCAATGACCCTTCCGGCACCATAAAATTCTGGGGTTTTCTTGAGTAGCTGCAGAATTGGCGGCTTCTCAAGAAAGGCTCAGCTCCATGAGTGAGTAAGTAAGTAAGTGTTTGGATTGATAATGACCAATGGCATTGTAATAGTAGTTTCCGCATATGGGTTATGATAGCTGCGTAGTTCAGTAGGTGTTTAACAGCATTTTGGAGGAACCCGCTGCTTCGATCTTCAGCGTAGAAGTTATACGTACATCTGCCGAGAAGGTGGCCTACCTTATAGCACGAGGATGATTTTGTAAGACATTTTGTTTCGTTTGAGGGTGATTAAATCCGACGAACTAATATCCCAGAATCATCAGAGTGTGTAAACTTAACTGAAGCTGCTTGTTCATATCTCGCTATGTGGATAAATATTCCTCAGTTATTCACCCAAAATTAATCGAGAACATAACTATGAAGGGGCACTATGCTACAAGCCGGAAGTTCGGGGGTTCGATTCCCGATGTCATTGGATTTTTCAGTTGACCTAATCTTTCCAGCCGCACTATAGCCCTGGCGTTAACTCAGTCTGTAACAGAACTGAATACCAGGAATCTTCCTGGGGGTAAAGGGCTCCCGGCACGTAAGGCTGACAACCTCACTGCCATCTGTGAGCCGATTGTCTAGATCAGGGGTCTCCAAATTTTTCGAACCGCGGGCCACATCAGGTAATTCAGCACTTTCAACGGGCCGGATAAAATGAGAAATTAATCGCTCTAGTTATATGCGTTTTATCGAAAGCACAGAATTTCATAAACTAAATACAAAGCACGTGAGAATAAATTATCGTATATTAATGAAAACGGACAGTAGCAGCAAATGCTCATATTTTCATCACAAATTATATTAAAACAATTAATGTGAATGATGAAACTGTTTTTGCATTCGTAAAATCTGATTAAATTGAGGTTCAAATTTTGAAACGCTAATCACAAGTAGCGACTTTAAATGTTCATCGGATAAATTTGCCCTGTATTTCGACTTGATGTACTTCATCTGGGAAAAAGTTTGTTCACACAGATATG
>NW_019737096.1:1197701-1257015 GCF_002891405.2 Cryptotermes secundus | reverse complement strand
ACAATTTTTCACTTGCCTTTCCAGAAGTATCAACTTTGCTCTGAATGCCTTGATAAGTGCAAATAAATCACATACTAAGTTATTTTCACCCTGCAACTTTAAATTCAAATGGTTCATATGGTTCACCGGATCAGCAAAGAATGCTAATTTCCAAAGCCACTCGGTATCTGATAAAAGTGGTTCGTGATGGTTTTTCTCGGTAAGAAATATATCAGTTTGATTCCTGAGCTGAAAGATGCGCGAAAGAACCTTTCCACAGCTAAGCCATCGAACTGCAGTATAATATGTCAGGTCAGTAAGCTCGGAATCACATTTACCAGTACTAATTGGAAAATTAGTTAAATTGGGGCATTTCTGCACAATTCTTTCGCGGGTCGGATGTGGCCCGCGGACCGTAGTTTGGAGACCCTTGGTCTAGATAATGTGAGACCCTCGAAGTCTCACAACGCTATGGGCCTTCACGGCCTGTTACAGGTATAGCTTTACCTTTTATTTACATAACTACATACGCGCCATTTTGTTTGCAGTTTCCATTGCACTGAAATCTTGGCGGTGACTGATTAATGAATGGTTTCTTAATATCAAGGTTCTTGATCCTAAACAGAATAAATGCAGATTTTATGGTTTACTTAGCTAACCTTGTGAGCAAGAAAAGTACGCCAGGCAACAAATAAGACAGTATATGAAAGGGAATACAGTAGACAGTCGCAGATTTGAAATGTAACCACCTCAGTTTTCCGGAAGGATGTACATCTGCAACTCTGTTTAAATGTATACAGATTATAGAAGCATCACTCCTCATTGAAACTCTATACAAAGTTATGACAAGTTGTAATTGAGCTACATGCAGTGGCATACAGTGGAAATTTGCTATGTTTCGCTGTGTTCCAGTTACTCTGGTTTTATACTCGTTACTTAATATATTTTCCTCCTTTCCAGAATTTTCCTCCACTGTGGACTTCATACCAATGTTAGCCATATAGTAGTAGTGTGCTGAACGTACTGTTACTTACCTCTTGAGTCACCAGCCTTTTATACATTGCTCCTTAATTGCTGCAGTTGCGTAAATTAGCTTCATTAAGAAGCATCAAGCTGTACACACATTAAACATCGGCATAAAATTAAGGTGACTTATCACCCTTAACTCTCCGGCCGCCGTAACACCAGGGAAACGCCCCCCCAGCTGCGTAGGCCGCAAAACCTATCCGATCCTTGCCCCTGTCGGAGTGGCGCCCTGATTAGCCTGTATACAATGATCAGGTGTGCCTACTTGCTGAGCAGTCCCGGCTCTCGTTGCACTGCTACAGTGAATTTGAATGTTCGTCTTGCCACTGCATCTGTTTACATTCTCTTGGGTGTGTGAGTTGCTTCAGAAAATATATCTTTAGGGCTACGTGCTAGGATAGAATTTCAGGTGTGTTGGCTGTCGGCGCTGGTCCCAGCCGCGCAGCTCAAAAAGTGTCATAGTAATCTCTCGGATGAGAATTGCGTCCTTGAGGGAACGAGAGTTTTCTCGTGGAAGGAAAGAGCGGATTTGTCGGTATAATCACACATTGATAACATATGCAGGTTCTTCGTGATGATAGGTATGGAGGCAAAAATACCAGATCGCACCCATCCAACATTCAATGAACCCGATGTGACAGCTGCAATATAATTTTATGTTTAAATGATTGTAGAATCGTGGGATTTAGCGGTAGATCCTTCACAAAGAATGTCAGATGTTGATGGACATTCGAACCAGCCACCGTCAAAAGCAAACCTGGATCTGATAGACGCGTGAAGTAGGAAAACTTCTCTGTTGTGACTAGGGCTCATATTTTGTTTCCGGACCGCCTCATAGCTGATAGTGCTTTGATGTAATTATGCAGCATGTTCGTCCGTCTGTTGGATAAGCATGACTGCACCTTCACATCTCCGTATTTCAAGCCGTGCACTTGTCGAACTAGAGAGTTTTTTTGTGTGTGAAAAAGGGCATAACCTGCTTTCAACTGTTTGTTTTCCGCTTTTGATGAGTTATCTTTTGTTCCAGCAGACTGTTCGTGTTAGTTAAAGCAGTAAAGCGTGTAACTTGCATTAAGAAGATACTACCAATTAGCAATGGATAAAGACTGTATTTGATATAGCATCGTTACATAACCGACTTATTACTGGATCGTGGAATCCATTTCGGTGTTAACGTGATCAAACGCTGTTTCTGACATTCGGTTTCACATCCCGCTAGGCTATGCTAAGCAGCAGGTTTTATGCAAATCTCTTCTATCAAATTTCATTAAAAATCGTAGCGTGAAAGCCGAATATGTTGAATATAATAATTCTAGAATAGCCACAGTAGTGTGGCCCAGCGGCGAACACACCTGTTTTATGTCTTGGAGGTCTTTGGCTCGAATCCCCGTCAGACATTGACTGTTCTAAACTGAGGTGTTCACGGTTTTCCTCAGGCCCATACGACATGTTGTAGGCCAAGATCTCATCTACGTCCAGTATACAATTCATGAAAATCAAATCCTTCCAGCCGCACTATGACCCTGGGGTTTACTCAGCCTCTAAGAGAAATGAGTACCAGGAATTAATTAAATAATTTTCCTGGGGAGTAAAGCGGGGCCGGAGCGTAAGGCTGACAACCTTACCGCCATCTTTGAGCCGATTGTCTAGATAGTGTGGGACCCTCAACGTCTCACAACCCTATGGGCCTTCACGGCCTGGTACAAGGATAGTTTTATTTTTTTTTTTTTTTTACTTGTGATGGCTTGCGTAACTGGTGCAATTGATAAACAGTCGATGTAGTAAATAGTAAACATAAAGTATTTATCTGTGAGTGTCAGCGTTCTTATTTGAAAAGCTGTTTGATAAAATTCATACTGGATGATCGTTTTCAAAACGTTTAGACCTGTAGGTGGTAAGCCCTATTTAATAGCTCCAAACAGCAGGCCTAAATATCATTCTGAGCCGTATTGAAAAACGCATTGGACGTAAAAAATAGCACTTTCTTTGTGTAATGGTTGGCAGTCCTGCTTGTTAATCGGAAGCTATCCTACTGTATATGGTTCCTATTTTTGCCGAGGGATTGATTACCCTGATACTTCTCGAATTTTCCTCAGGTTCTCCACTTCTTACGCATTCATGATCACCTTTTCATCCCTCATTCCTCATTGTGCAACCTGTACAGTTAACACAGCACCATTCCATAAACTGCAGAGCCAGTTTTCTTGCTTACCTGAGCGTTGGTGCTGCCGACGTAGTTTCACGGGTTCCAGTCACCTCCAAACAACCCCTAGTACCTTCCGCCTCGACGTCTGTACTGAAAACGTGCCATGCCCGTAGTGTTCGATGCATCACAGCAGGGGACCATAGTTGTGATCAGTGGATTGCATTACGAATCGTGATTGCTGAGAAATTTCAGCGAACAGAAGAGAACTGAAATGCTTGCCTCACGTTCGGATTCGGTTGTTTTTGTGACCCGACTCGGTGTAATTGGGCTCTAGGTATACAAGGGAAAGTATTAATTGAGCTAAGGAGGGAGTGGTCTTAGCGTTGTTGAGCCTAAAGATTACTGTCTTCGGGGATATGACGCTATAGTTTGGTAGATTGTTTCAAACGTTTCGGAGGAACGTACTGCCTCCGTCTTCAGTGTTGACTCTTCTGCCCTCTAGAAGGAGGCAGTATGATCGGATTTCATACATGATATCCCAGAAAACATCCATCTTCATAGACACCTCGGTGTTAAGCTCAAATTTCGCTATTCGTTCTGCTTGCAGTCACGGTAATGTCCTTTATTATCATGTGTGTCTGCTTCTCTTTCCGTCTTCAGCTACGAGGGAGAGTAAGTAAATAGGTCAAAATGGAAGTAGAACAGCTGGAATGGACGTAATATGTTTTCTATCTGTGTCGCTAGGTAGCTGCACAGTCCAACTTCATGACAGTCTAGGTAGCAGACGCAGAAGCACATGTTCAGAGGATGGTTTCAGTAGTCAAAATGGCGACCATGCTTCAGGAGACACGACCGAAGAGCAGCCTTCTGTTGTGTGTGTGCGCGCGCGCGTAGTTTTATATATATATATATATATATATATAAAGAGACTCGGTGCAGAGGATATTCACAAAGAAACATTTCCTGTTTACGGTGGGAAGTGATTGTCGCGTAAAGCGGTCCAGAAGTGGGTCGAGAAATTCTCTTAAGGACGTTCGAAAGTCGCAGATGTTGCCCTGTTGAGATTGCGACAGAAGCAAGTGTGCAGCGGAGGGAACAGTTGACTCCAGCTGGCAGCAGGATAACGATAGTGCAGCAACTGTAGTAGGGTGTTCCTATGGTTAAGCATGCAGCATAATGGATGGTCATTTGAAATTTTTCGGAAAATATGCGCACGATGGGTGCCCATGTCCAGAGAACTGAAGAGTCGAGAAAAAATGAACGGCAACATCTATTACGGTATGCAGATGAAGCAGAGGATATGCTTAACAGGATTGTTACTGGGGACGAATCATGGGCACATCAATACCACCCCGAATCAAAGTGTGCTTCAGTGCAATGGAAACATCTCAGTTCACCTTCAACCAAAAAGGTCGAAGTGTAAGGTTATGCCATCAACTGGGAAGGTTATGCTTTCAATTTTTTGGAATTGAAGGGAGTATTGATAGTCCATTTTCAGAAACTTGATGAAAATATGAATTCTACATCGTACTGTCAAGTTCTATAGGAGCTTCTGAATACAGTTCGCAGAAAATATCCAGGCCAGCCGTCAAGAGGGTTACTGTTTTATCACAACAATTCCAGACCCAATACAGGCCTATCAACCCAGAAGAGAATTCGATGACTACAGTGGGACCCTTTTGAACATCCGCTCTACAGCTCGGTCCGCTAAAGAACTGCCTTGGTGGCACACCAGACGTTTCGCTGATGACGAAGAGGTTGAAACGGAGCTGCGGAAGAGGCTGGGGATAGTCAAAATACATAAATGCTGCGGGTTTCGACGCACTGCTTAAGCGAAGGGACAGGTGTATCAGTGTTGGTGAAGTATATGTCTAGGAATATTTTTTTTTTCAGATTCGAATATCACGTTTTATATCCATCCGTTACCTATTTATTGACGCTTCTTCATATTTAGGCTACGTAGGCCCATTGTTGAATGAACTGTTGAGATAATCTAGCGTCGATTGGCGTAATGATATAAGGTTCGCAAGGGATATGGCGACTCTATGACGACATTTTCTTGCGGGATTTATGGAGAGAAACGAAGATCTAGTCAGAGTACCGGGATTTTAACCAGGTAGGGTTTGCGGGGAATACGAAGTAAACGTGCGGTTGGCGAGGGTCCTAGCCTGCGCGAATCCATCTATTTGCAACTTACAGATTCTAATCTGTGATATAAATGCGCGGCAGTGCCAATAATTGTTCATATAATCACTGTTTGCTGTGGAGCCGGGATAGCGTAGTCGGTATAGCGACTGGCTACGGGCTGGACGACCGAGGGGTGAGGAATGTTCACTTCTCCAATCGTCTAGACCGGCTCTGGGGCCCACTCAACCTCCTACACAAGGGGTAAAGCGGCTGGGGCGTGAAGCTGACCACTCACCTCCAACTAGTGCAGAGGTCAAGAAAATGTGGATCTATACACCCACTCCTCCATACGTCTTCATGGCGTAGTGCTTAATTAGTTAAGCACAGGGACAACTCTACTTTTTTATACTGTTTGCTATTCTCTGTCTGCTCTGTACTAAACTCGGCGTTTCCATTGCTTCTGTTTCTTTGACTAATGACTCACGTGAAGGGAGGAGGGGTAAATAAAAAAGTAAATCTTTCCCTTTAACAGGCCGTGGGGCCCATAGGGTTTTGAGACGTTGAGGCTCCCACATTTTCAATAAAATAGGCTCACAGAGGGCAGTGAGGTTTTCAGCCTTACACACCGGCCGCCCTTTACCTGCAGGAAGATTCCTGGTACTCATTTGTGTTAGAGGCTGAGTCGAACCCAGGGCCATAGTGCGGCTGGAAGGTAGGTCAATTGAATAATCCAATGACTTTATCGGGAATCGAAACCCTTCCCCTTCCCACTTGTAGCATAGTGCCTCAGCCACTTACGCTACTTCATGCCCCCAACCATTCATAATTCTTTG
Source organism: Cryptotermes secundus (assembly GCF_002891405.2). Classification (NCBI taxonomy): domain Eukaryota; kingdom Metazoa; phylum Arthropoda; class Insecta; order Blattodea; family Kalotermitidae; genus Cryptotermes; species Cryptotermes secundus. The sequence goes on along the minus strand of NW_019737096.1, from coordinate 1,250,904 downwards.
ATTCTATATAGTGAACTAAAATTAGCGCTGTGAACCTGTGATAATGAAAACCACGAAGGACAAGTGTATTTTTCCCCCCTTGGCACTACAGCCCCAGTGGGCCTAGGCCTACAGCCATGAATTTCTCAGTTCACTTCGGTTTTTCTCGATCTTACACATTTGGGTAGGACTCCTTGGGCGGGTGATCAGCTCATCGCAAGGCCTATACCTGTACACAAACACAGAAAAACGCACACACAAACTAATCATCCATGCCCTGAGTGGGATTCGAACCCACGATCCCGGTTTTCAAGCGAGCGAAGACAGTACATGCCTTAGACCACTCGGCTACCATGACCGGCGGACAACTGTATTAGCTACACAAAATAATACTCAGAATTACTGGGGTCTTGGACTTTGTCTATCGTCCTGTGTTCCAGGAACCAGAAAACGTTTCGAAAAATGGATCTGTTTCCGTCTTCAGGTGAGAGGGGAGACACCTGCTCCGTTAGGTCCCTTAGGAAGAGCTAACCTCAGTCCCCCTCACCTGAGGACGGAAACAGATCCAGTTTCCGAAACGTTGTGTTTTCTAGTTTCTAGAATACCGGAAGATGGAAGAAGTCCAAAAACTTTGAGTATTATATACCATCGTCAGAGCCCTTTAGAATCTACAAAATAATAAAGAATGCCATCTTCTGGGATGTAGCGCGGTGTAGATATTTTGTTAACTGACGTTTCGGAGGGACGTGTCGTCTCCATCTTCAGGGTATAAGAAATCCGCGAGCGCTGGACCAGCGTGAACATGTGTCTGTAGAATGAGCGCCAGTCAAGAGACCCAGCTGTATAAGAACAGGAGTGGAAGGGACAGGGGCCACATGGGAAATCAGTAGAGAGGAGAGGGGAAGGTTTAACACAAGATGTACACGGCGCCACATCCCGGAAGACGGCATTATTCATAGTCACCACCGTGAAAACCTCAAAACTTACGTACAAAATAATGTTCAGTGTATTGACGGAGCAGCTTTCTTTTGCGAATCGCTTCATTCTTCATGAAAGTGCCCTGTTGGTACTTCCGCCTCTCAGAAAGCCGGGCGATAATGGTATATTAGATGTTTCTTTTAAATGCCTAATGATGTAAATGGCAGAATAGCGGTAATGGCTGATTGAAGAACCGTCTTTCAGTACGGAACATAACAAACAATTAATTGAACTGTATGTAGAACTTTCTGTCTTGAAAGACGAGTGCAGACGAGAGCTGTGGTGTTTGTTTGTGGGGCCCGCTGCCCTACATCTCGTTACCGAGAGGCACGTCGTGGTATGGCAGTCACCAGCCCTTGTTTCGTATTTGAGTCATGACGAATGAACCTCTGTTATGAGTTTCCTCGTGCCTTTCAGGCTAATTCCTGTACATTAAGCCTACCCTAAAATAGGCCTCGACCACACTTCTCTTCTTCCTATTCCCAAACAAATAATTTACTATTATTTTGTCCTTTCCATTTCGACTCTATTGACCTCCGTTTGTGACATGACATACATGAAATGAAAAGGAAAACAAAATGTTCCTGTTACTGCACTATGTAACGGCCGCGCGATGGCTCAAGCTGTTAGTCGCTGGCTTCCCACCGCGGCGGCCCGGGTTCGATCTCGGGTCTGGTCAAGTGGGATTTGTGGTGGACAAAGTGGCGCTGGTGCGGGTTTTCTCCGAGTATTTCTGTTTCCCCTGTCAATCTTCATTCCACCAAATTTTCCATAATCATAATCACCCGGGGCAGGCTATAATAGCCCAATCAGTGGCCGCCGTGCCGAGTGGACCCATTTAGACCCCCCCCCCCCCCCCACTTAGCGAATTTTAATTTGACTGCACTATATTCACTGTTCGGCCTTCTGTCTGAACGATATATGTGTATAGTTAGGGGCTATAGCAACTCATTTATGTAAGAAACGAAATCTGAACTAGCAGTCACAATGCAGTGTTCGCATTAGTAGGCCCTTGGAATTTGGTAGCGCCACGTCAGTAAAGTTCCGCAACGTTTCTATCAGACGCCAATAGAAATCATTAAAGGCCTGTTGACACCGTACGTAACGACACTTGCAGGGAACGGATCATCAGTGGACCGACAAAATATTCTCATGTATATTTTAACGAATGTGTTCCCATCGTACAATCACAGACATGTACCGACAAAGTTCAGAGTAATGTTTCGACTTGTCGGCTCCTGTCGGTCGCAGAGAGATTTGTAGGTAGCTTATAATGCGACCAGCCAACTGTCTGGTGCCACGTCAGTGAGCAAATTGTCGGTCTGCTGGTTGTCCTTTCGTTGTCACGTTACGTGTAGTGTGTTTGGGCCTTTAGGCAGCGTCTACACGAGCGCACAAAATGCGTCCGTTGTAACGAACGTCGTGACGTCCGTTGTAGAGAAAAACAAGAGAGGCGAATGCTACGCTTTCTTCTGACTCCATTGCAGACAAAAACTACGCACCGCATTCTGCAACTGTGTGGTGTCCTCAGCAAAATACGTTACAACGGACGCATTTTGTGCGCTCGTGTAAACGCTGCCTTAATCGGTGTAGGACCCGACACATGGCATTGGGCGGTTAGCGTTGTACAGAGAATTGAAGCCAATATGCAGACAGAGAAAGTAATATCCTGCCTTTTTCATCAGTCAGATGGTGCTGCTGCTGATACCACACAGTTACGAACGTAGTTGGCTTTTGACAGATCTGTAAATTGGATACTTTAAAGTAAAGTATCAAAGTGTCAATGGTTTTGTGATATCTTCAGTTCCATGCATGCCAAGTTCATTATCATATCAATCGTAAGTCAGGCCTATAGGTATTGTTGAGGAACGGCTACTTACATAGTTTGTGCAGTTTGTTATTGTTGTTCTTTCTTCGACTGTTTAGGTCCATTTGTCTGTTCGCATTCAAAATTAATCTGGAACTGTGAATCTTAAAGATAGGTGGTAGGACTCCTTGGACGGGGGATCAGCCCGTCGCAAGGCTGCTAGCTACACATGACAACGTAAACACAGAAAATACGCAGACATACATACATCCATGTCTATAGTGGGATTCGAACCCACCATCTCAGAGATCGAGCAGGCGAAGAAATTTCGTGTCTAGACCTCATGGCCACTATGATCGGCTTGTAATTTTGTTAAATTTGTAACGTTAGCATAAAGCATAGAGCACACTGGCCGCTGTAATTGTGCATCCTTCTTCCACTCTTCTTTGTTAAGTATGTGAAAGAAACGTACACACCTCCATGGCAGTTCTTCTGACAGGCCTGTATTAACGTTTCACCAATTCCGTATGTTTTCAGTTAAGACTGAAGAGGATAGGCGGCCGAGAACAAAGATGGGCATGAGATCGTGGGGGGATTCTGGTTGAGATGTGATGATTTTTGTCAGCAAGGACATAAGAAGTTCCCGGAGGGAATTAGCGACTCCCAGTTGTTGCATAGTAATTATAACGAAGCAGTTCTTACCCACATGACCAGGCCGCGCCATAGCGCAAACGGTTAGTCGGTGGTTTCCCACCGCGGCGGCCCGGGTTTGATCCCGGGTCTGATCAAGTGGGATTTGTGGTGGACAAAGTGGCGCTGGGGCAGGTTTTCTCCGAGTACTTCGGTTTCCCCTGCCAATCTTCATTCCACCAGTTGCTCCACAATCACCCTCACCTATCATCTGGGGCTGGTGCAATAGGCCAGAAGTGGCCGCAGTACAAGGGACTTAGTCCCACCCCAGTAGCACTAAAAAAATACCCACATGACTTCATTACAGATGACAGGCAGTCCATTCTAAACAGTGCCATCCTGCTATGTAGTTAGTGTTAGACGTGTATCTGTGTTTGTTTCATNAGTATGTACACTTATATGTTACAGCACACAGTACACAGAATAGAACATTTCACAAACACAGCAGTTTCCTGGGAATGTAAGTTTTAAAAAAATTGTATAAAATTCCTTGATGCTAATTAAAAGTTTTTTACATTGTCAATAATTAAAATTCGTAAACCATGCAGGCTCGTGTTCGTCCTCCCATAGTCTCCCTTATATGGGGCAGATATTGTGCCACCTGGCTATCTTGATGTGGAGGTTCTTTATATCGTCCAGGGATTATAATGACAATAAACTATTTTTTTTAATTCCCCTATTGGGGGGTGGAGTTCAGCTGGGTCCAGTCGGCACGGCGGCCACTGATTGGCCTATTGTACCTGCCGCGGGTGATTATGATGATGGAGAATTTGCTGGCACGAAGATTGACAGGGAAAACACGAAGTACTCGGAGAAAACCCGCTCCAGCGCCACTTTGTTCACCACAAATCCCACTTGACCAGACCCCGGATCGAACCCGGGCCGCCGCGGTGGGAAACCAGCGACTAACCGCTTGAGCTATGGCGCGGCCTTTATAATGACAATAGTAACTAGTTTATTTAAAACGGCCAACTTGCAAGTTACTAGAGAGGAATAAACAGATATTTCGCGTCGTTGTTAAAAGCGTACCTTTCTTGGGCAGCAAACAGGCGTAAAAATGCGTGTATTTCAGAGCTAGGCAGCCACTACGCCTGTCACAGTGACGGCGCTGACTAAGGCATGAAGTGTTTTCGCTTCCTCGAAAGCTGGAATCGTGGATCCGAATCCCACTCAAGACATGGATGTTTGTGATTCTCTATTTCAGCATCCCGTTGCAATTGTTCAAATTAGCGTCCATTGTTTATCTTCCGTCAAAATTGTAACACTTTTACATTCTACACTTCAACACTACATGTTTCGGCCTCGAACGGCCATCTTCAGGTGTTTTTATATTACAGATATTTTAATAAAACGGTGTTAAAAACTGCTACACTGTTTTAATTCGTGTTAAAATCACACGCTGTAGTTTTCTTTTTAAGTAAAACGAGATAAAATTCTTTAAAATTTCTGTTGCATATTATTTCACCTCACCCGGGATGTCGTCATTTTCGTAAATGTATCAAGGTGTTTTACTCGGCAGCTTGCCCCTCACGTTCGTGGTCTGCTTTCAGTTTTTGACTGCCACATGCTCCTGGTTTGTGTATGCTTCCTCCACAGCGTGTTGTCTTTACTTTAACACAGTTTTAGTAAAATATCTGTAACATAAAAACACCTGAAGATGGCCGTTTGAGGCCGAAACATGTAGTGTTGAAGTGTAGAATGTAAAAATGTTGCAATTTTGACGGAAGATAAACAATGGACGCTAATGGATGTTTGTGTTGTTCAGTGCGACGGGCTGATCCCCCGTCCAAGGAGTCCTACAAACCGTGTATAGGATATAGAACTTGAAAAAGCGGCCAAGGTGCAACAAAGGATTGTAGAGCCATATATAGGTAGGCAGCCTCTACTGATCCCTATAAGGGGCCGGGGGAAAGAGCAACATACATTTAAAGATAATTGTCATTCATATTTGTAATGTTCTAAGAAAATGAAATATTCGTAGCTTCCGGGACGACAGCGACGTTTACGGCTGCTGTCAGCTCCGATTGCAGCCCCCTATTTGTAAATCGCTCAACCGAACAAAGATGTGCTGCCTCGCGTGTCCCTGAGAACGAGGCCTTCGGGCATTTCATGTGATCTGACTGCTACCTGAAACATCACATCAAATGGACAGGCAGATGCTATGCATAACCTAATGACGGGAATCAATTACATCTCCCCGCTTGATATCCGAACAGAACAGGGGTCTCATAAACATTGTTGCCGCGTCAGATGGAACAGCGCCCGTGATATCCCCACAAGGACAGGACAGAAGATGTTTACTCTGCATGGTCCCTTCGAGATTCTGGCTGATCGCGGCTGAACGAAAGGTCAAGAAATATCCTTAGCACATCAGCATACCGGATTTCTCGTGGTTTATTAGTTACAGTCAGGAACCGGCATAGCGCAGTCGGTATAGTGACTGGATACGACTGGACGACAGAGGGGTCGGAGTTAAAAGAGTCCCGATAGGATCAAGAGTTTTCTCCATGTCGTACAGTTCGTCTCTGGGGTCCACCCAACCTCCTATCCAAAGGGTACCGGGGGCTCCAACTAATACCAACGTCAATAAAATGTGGATCTATACATCCACTCCCCCATACGCCTTCATGGCATAGTGCTTAATTAGTTAAGCACAGGAACAACTTTACCTTTTATTAGTTACAGTCATGAAGCATCCAATCCAGGTATCGCGCAGACGCTATATTATTGTATTAAAATTGTCGTAAGCTGTAAAGATGTAAGCCTGTCATATGCTAAATACAGTGTTTCCGTCAGGGAAAACCGTTTGCTCTGCCGCTGTTGTTTTATTGATGGTACTATTTTTTTATTGCTAGTGGGGTGGGACTAAGTCCCTTGTACTGCGGCCACTTCTGGCCAATTGTACCAGTCCTAGATGATATGTGAGGGTGATTGTGGAGCAGTTGGTGATGAAGATTGGCAGAGGAAACCGAAGTACTCTGAGAAATCCTGCCCCAGCGCCACTTTGTCCACCACAAATCCCACTTGACCAGACCCCGGGATCGAACCCAGGCCGCCCCGGTGGGAAGACAGCGACTAACCGCTTGAGCTATGGCGCGGCCCCTTGATGGTACTAACACAAGAAAATTTCTGTGCAGTTTTGTTAAAAATGAGGGAAAATAGGTTCTGAGCTTTACGAATAGACCTACATTCATTCGTATTCGGGTGTTGTTATCTCGAAACTAACACTTCGCATGAAGAAATGCAAGTAACCTACACCTTTAACACACAACTAAATTAGGTAATGCAACTGTACCTGAAAGGTGGTCTAAATAAGAAGGGTTTATGTTACTACGTTCTGAGGGGACTGCCTTCAACTGCTGAGGGTAGCAGCGGATGTATTATCTCTTGGCTCTGTTACCTACCTTCTTTGCTTCACTGCACCTGCATTCTTCTCCCCTCGCTTTTACTTTTACTGAACAGCCGTTTCTGCGCCACTGGTCTCCGATGCGTTACCCCACCCCATTTCGTTTCCCTGTATCCCTTCCTGGAAGTTTATTTATTTCATTTTTCCTGTCTTTCCCTCTGTTACTTTCCTTCTTCCTGTGCTTCATCCCACCCCTTGACACATACCTTGAAAAGGAGAGCTCATATTACGGTCACTGGCGGTCACCGGTTGGTGTTGCCTCGCTCGCACGCAAGGGCCTGGACTTGACCTCCGTTTCATCCGTACCATTTTCCCCGCGCGACTTATTTCTTCTGTCCCGAAGATGGAAACAGCATGTTCCTACGAAACGCTGATACCCATCTGCCAGACTTCATGGTATCACATCCGGTGTACCGTAATCGTTATCTTCTGGTTTTCACTCGGAAATTCTGTATTAGCGCAATACGTGGAAGCGCAGGCCTATCGTATTTGCTACTGCTATGGCTAGGAGATCTGTACCTGTTCAGTCTTCATTTTGATCGTGTCTCATGAAAGTTGCAAGCAGCACCGTGGTGACGTAACACGCATAAAATTGCAGAGCAAAGTCACGCGAAGGTAACGGTATACACGTGTTCCCCGGTCCGGTTCATCTCAGGGCGGTGCCAAGTGGTTTCCTCCATTATGCCCTGGAGATGATGCAAATTGCATATTGTTCGCCAGTCCCGCGCCCTTTTTTTTTTTTTCTAGTGGGGTGGGACTAAGTCCCTTGTACTGCGGCCACTTCTGGCCTATTGTACCAGCCCCAGATGATAGGTGAGGGTGATTGTGGAGCAATTGGTGGAATGAAGATTGGCAGGGGAAACCGAAGTACTCGGAGAAAACCTGCCCCAGCGCCACTTTGTCCACCACAAATCACACTTGACCAGACCCGGCATCGAACCCGGGCCGTCTCGGTGGGAAGCCAGGGACTAACCGCTTGAGCTATGGCGCTGCCAAAAAATGGACCGGTTTTCAAGAGCCCAGCCAAACCTCCCTGCATATTTATGACCCCTGAAGATCGGGTGTCCAGGTATTTGCCCCCGGAATTTTATGCCTCCTATTGGTCCGCGGGACTTTATTCAGTATATTCAGACCGGCCCACCTATCCAGATGGGCTCCTTCCTGCGCCACCGGAGGGCCGCGCTCTCTGGTGGTTACAGGTTCCATCGAGAAATCCCCATGCCCTTTAAGCAATCTTTTGGCTGAATTCTCGAAGTCTGTGGGGAGTTTAAAGAAGTGCGAGCAGATCGGTAGGACCAGAGTTAGAAAACTAAGCACCCACTTCATACTGAGCGTATGGTACGATATTTAGCGTCATACATACCGTGAAATTTGTTGATGTCACCTGTACACAGTGGTGGCTGTGATTTTCTGAACAAGCGGGGGCAGGACTTAATACACTGTACCCCCTCCCTCATGCGTATATTTAAGGAAACTGCAAAATTTACGATCTTATTTTCTTGTTTAAGTGTGCATATTTTAAAGGTTTATTTTTTTATGTTACATAGTAATCCGGTTTTAGCAGCTTTCGATTTGTTTTGTGATCATAGAAACAAAGAGGCTGCGACTGTGTGACCAGCGACTGAACGCCTCCTCTTTGTAGAAGTGAAATGCCCATTTTGGTCGGGGAGGAATAGGACCTCGATAGATATATCTGTGACCTCTACAGTCCACGAGTTGTTCCTACAGACATAGCGATCAAAGCTTTCTTAGTGCTTCAGCAATGGTGAATAAAAGGCAAAGCTGTCCCTGGCTTAACTAATTAACCACGGCGCCATGAAGGCGTAAGCGGGAGTGGATGTAGAGATCCACATTTTCTTGATCTCTGCACTAGTTAGAGGTGATTGATCAGCTTCACGCCCCTGTCGCTTTACCCCGGGGAAGGAGCCTACAAGCCTACAAATGCACTGCTTTCATCACGAGGCTAGACCTACTGCATCCCTTACATTCTTCTTTTAGGCTTTTGATAATCGTAGTGACGAATATTTATGTGCAACTGAACCCCTTTGAAATTGTCTTCAAATTCAGTTCGAAAATTCGTCGTCGACTTCTTTTCATGGGGCAGTATATGATTAGTGCCAGCACAAAAATTACATTAATGTTGCCTACTATGGTATCGCCCTTAAAATTATTTCCGACCATACAGTCCAGTCCAGCATTTGCAGAAGTTCGTATAACGGCTTTTAGAATTTCACGATGATTTATTGTTGGAGTTGATTCTGCTCTTTGGTCTTTGGGCCGTGTGGATGTTAATCGTGTTGCTGATGTTTCGGAGGCCCGTGCAGCCTCCATTTTCAGAACCCCGAAGATGGAAACAGCACTGAGTAATATGTACAAGGTGCAAATAAATAGCCAAGAGCAGAACCAATATCAACACGGGGTTCCTTATAAATTTTGCTTCTCATTACAGGCTTACCACTCAACCCCCCTCCAGTTGACACGTCACATAATCTTACTTAATCTCTCACAAATAACAAACAAAACAGAAACGGAGAATGTTAACCCGTGCTTTCCTCGTGGTGTAGCCGGGTACCTGCGGCGGGAGGGAGAAAATGCATGTTCAGCCAACTGGGGGAGATACGAATTCGCACGAAATTATACGAAGACTTGATGGGCTGACCTGCTAGCACAAGTGGACGAACAGGCTTGAGAGGGGAGAGAGTGACTTCCACCGAGAGACCTTAGCATTTAGACGGATGAAGAGCCGGTGAGGCAAGGATCCCTAAGAACTTCATGCAAACTAGGCAACATCTCTGCGGATTGTTAGGGGTTCTTTTATACTTTACAAAATGTAGATAAATTAGAAATTCATCAGATGTTTTTCTAGTCATACCACATGCAAACAAATTGGAAAGTCATCGAACTATTTTTTATACAGAAGGCCTTAAGTGAGCTTAGACTTCCTGTTACTTCCTGTAGTGTTAACAGTCCTGCCAGGTTTCTCTAAATTGGCCGAATGGTTCATATGTTATTAAGGATTCATACGCAAAGAGCAAAAATCTTGGTCATGGATTTCGAGGAGACTTGAAGCTAGGAATGACTCCGCTGACGAGGACCAGCATCAGTTAAATGACCAACCGACGGACTTGACATGGGTTATAGGCGGAAGGAGCGTCAAGCAACACTATCGTACAGATAGTATGAAGCTGAATGCGTGGAACTTCATCTGCACATCTCAGCGTCCCAGTTCCAAGCATCTTCCGTTTATACTGATAGTACATACCCCCATTCACAATTTCCGGCTGGTCCGACAGCGTTGTTTGTGTGGCGAAAGTAGTTTCTCTCCCTGCGCGTCGCGCATACACCATAAGGCTGTGGTCCATGTAAGGGATGGATTATGTACGTCGGCATTTTCCTGACGAACATCTTAGTGCACTGTACGCAGGTGGACATGCGTGTAGGTGGACCCCAGCGGCGTCTTCCTGTAAGAAGGCGGTGGCCCGATCAATCACGTGGGCGTGTTTGATACATGAACAGAGCATGCGCCCTGGGGCTTGATTCACGGCAAGTGTGCGGAGTTCCGACATTAAAGCATGTGATTGTCATTAAACTTCGTCGAACGTTTTGATCTAGCGGTAACGGTCTAGACTTGTGTTCGGAAGGTGATTGGTTGGAATCTCGGCCGGGACAGGGCTATACCTATTGACGCGTATCGCGGTTTTCCTCAGTCCCTCCATAGCAGTTACGGAATAGTATTCCAAATAGGCTACGACCGCTTCCAATCCTTAATTCGCCTGTCATCCTACCATTCGACGCCGCGACGTTAAACCAACCAAAGAGAAAAAAATCTTGGTAGAAATGTGATAACCAGTGTTAGCTTTAAAGCTCCTAGTCTTCATTAGAGAATTCCTGTCTTCGACGTTTCCAACGCCTCTAACATGCAGTTATTTCAGCTGAAATATTCAGTGTAGTATCCTAGAAAACGGGACACTCGGTAGCATAGTTGGTTGAGGCACTATGCTGTAAGCCGGAAGGTCGCGGGTTCGAGTTCCGATGAGATGGATTTTTTTTCCCAATTTGCATAATGCTTTCAGTCACACTGTGGTCCTGGGCCGACTGAGCCTATAACAGAAACGAGAACCAGGAATCTTCCTGGGGATTAAAGGGCGCCCGGCGCGTAAGGCTGACAACCTTACCGCCATCTGTGAGGCGACTGTATAAAGAAAATGTGAGAGTCTCGACGTCTTACAACCCTACGGGCCTTCACGGCCTCTTACAGGGATAGCGTTTTTAATTAATTCTAGAAAACTGTATGACAGTGGAAAGAATGCAACTTTTGTCATAACGTTTTGTCACGAAAAAACAGTTACAAAGAAGTCGTTGGATCTCCGTGCATTTCGTGTTCCGTTGTACTTGTTCAGCGTATCCCAGGAATTTCAAGCGACATTTGTTTCAGATCAGACTGCTTGTGCGTTTACCTAGCGACAGATTCCAGTGACCTCTGACTGTGGAAATGAATGTTTTCCCACTGCTTTTCTCGCCGCTTCGTTTACAATTAATTGCACCTTCTCACTCCATCCGTTTCCGCCTATAAGTTCCCTCCCCCAGATGAATTTCAAATGATGTACCCTAAGGGTTGAGGGAGAAACAGAGAGCACCTCGGTCTCTAGTTGCAGCCTTTCACGTGGTGTGTGAGTTTAGGTGGAGGATGAAGAGCAGAAATGCACAGGGTGTACTCCAAATATGTTCCCATTGCGTAGACCATAAATTTTCCTCTCTTGTGGGATGAGACCTCGTGTATCCTGGCAGATGTTTACAGACATTTCGGAGGAACACAGTGCTCTCTCATATTCAAGGTATAAGATGGATGCAGTACGTTCCTTCGAAGTATCCATAAACATCTACCAGACTACATGGCGTTACGTTCCACAATACAGAATTTCCCTGCTTACCATTTGCATTTTACGAAACTTAGGAACTGAGGGCCCAGGAATAGGTCAGTGTTTAGGAAACTGTTTTCATTGCGTGTAAATGACGCGCTGTTGCCACTGTAGAGTAACCTGACTTGTCTCCGGCAGACTTTCTTATTTCCCAACCTGAAATGCCCTTTGAAAGGACGACGATTTCAGACGATTCCAAGAGATTACGGAAAATTCACAGACGGGGCTATGCGCGATCCCGAAAAAGGCGTACCAGGACTGTTTCCAGAAGTGGCAACGGAGTTGGGAGTGGTGCATCAGTGCAGGAGGAGAGTACTTTGAAGGCGATAAGGCTCACTCAGTTGCAGGCATGTCCGAAAGAATTATATAAAAAAATTATTCCGGGACTTTTTGAATAGACCACGTACAATCTCGGTATTTGCCTCGAGGGACTGAGGAAAGCAACGCAAAACCTCGGTCAGCATAGCAGGTTCCGCGGTCGCGATTCGAGCCTAGGACACGCCGAACATGGGTCTACAACTTACCGCTACACAAGTCCACTTGGTATGTCATGAGTTAAAGTAAATGCGCACGGTTATGAGTGCTGTATGCTAACGTCAGTTTCCTCAGTATTGTACTGATCGAGAAAGTCCGGGCGTAAGTACGCATTGTCTGTACCAAGGCTGATTTATAAATATCTGATTCCTTGTGCAGGCAAACCCCAGCTGCTACCGATGTTATGATATTGCACGTTGTGCCCTTGATCAAGAGAACTCGACGAATGGACCTGTACGAGGTGTATCGGAAAGTTTCCGGACTAGGCCCCCCCTCTAATCTTTCACCGAGGCAGTTACAACAATAACAGTCGGGGAACTTTCTGATACCACGTAGTACATGTGCAGGACGTTGATTCACACGTAACTGATTTTATTATATGCGGTAAAATCTTATTTAACCAATCGGTATTTCCGCGTTGAACACGAAGACTCGTACTCTCAAGGCTGGTGTCCCACAGGGAAGTGTATTGGGGCCAGTCCTATATCTACTTTATATTAATGATGTGCCAACTACATCGAACTGTACTATAGCGACGTTTGCAGATGATACAGCAGTCATGGCAGTAGGAGAGACTGTTGAAAGCTCAACTCAAGGCTGGTGTCCCACAGGGAAGTGTACTGGGGCCAGTCCTATATCTACTTTATATTAATGATGTGCCAACTACATCGAACAGTGCTATAGGTACATTTGCAAATGATACAGCAGTCATGGCAGTAGGAGAGACTGTTGGAAGCTCAACTCAAGGCTGGTGTCCCACAGGGAAGTGTACTGGGGCCAGTCCTATATCTACTTTATATTAATGATGTGCCAACTACATCGAACAGTGCTATAGGTACATTTGCAAATGATACAGCAGTCATGGCAGTAGGAGAGACTGTTGGAAGCTCAACTCAAGGCTGGTGTCCCACAGGGAAGTGTACTGGGGCCAGTCCTATATCTACTTTATATTAATGATGTGCCAACTACATCGAACAGTGCTATAGGTACATTTGCAAATGATACAGCAGTCATGGCAGTAGGAGAGACTGTTGGAAGCTCAACTCAAGGCTGGTGTCCCACAGGGAAGTGTACTGGGGCCAGTCCTATATCTACTTTATATTAATGATGTGCCAACTACATCGAACAGTGCTATAGGTACATTTGCAAATGATACAGCAGTCATGGCAGTAGGAGAGACTGTTGGAAGCTCAACTCAAGGCCGGTGTACCACAGGGAAGTGTACTGGGGCCAGTCCTATATCTACTTTATATTAATGATGTGCCAACTACATCGAACAGTACAATAGCCACGTTTGCAGATGATACAGCAGTCATGGCAGTAGGAGAGACTGTTGAAAGCTCAACTAGAAATCTACAATTAGCTGTAAACAAAGTCTCCCTCTGGACAAAAAAAATGGCGAATTGAACTCAACGAATCCAAATCAGTACATATTGACTTTACAGAAAAGAGGATTTCACCAGAATCAATCTTCATCAATGGCACTCAAGTTCCATGCTCCAACACAGCGAAATATCTTGGAATAATTCTAGACGCCAAGTTGCGGTGGAAAGAGCATATCAAGAAAAAACGTGATGAGCTCAACAATAAGTTCAGAAAAATGTATTGGCTGCTTGGACGCAATTCTGAGCCATCAGTCCACAATAAACTTACATTATATAAACAAACTCTAGGTCCAGTTTGGAGTTATGGTATCCAGCTCTGGGGCTGCGCCAGTGAATCCAATATTCAAATGATTCAGCGCTATCAGAACAAAGTGCTAAAGCGTACTGTCAAAGCACCATGGTACGTTCGTAACAGTGACCTTCATCGTGACCTTGGGATCGAGACGGTTACAGATATCATCGCTAAGTCCGCCACCTCTCATGAAAAGAGACTCCAAAACCATGTCAACATTGAAGCGTCCACACTTCTCAACGTGAACAATATCATTAGACGACTCAAACGGAAGAAACCGTTGGAACTAGTAAAATGTTAAAGTACTAAGTAATTCAGTGGAAGTGACTTAGTTTTAATTTACATAGTATATTAGGTTTGGAAAAAAATTAATCGTTAGTTATCCAACTAGTTTTAATTGTAATTAAGTTCTGGGTTACCCAGTCTTTAATTAATAAATACAAAAATATATACGGTATTTACTTAACTTGAAAGTCAGTCACAGAGACTATCGCAGTTACGCAAACTCTTAATCTGTTATAGTTTTCCTAACTATTTTCTTTCCATGCGCAGTTTTCCGAAAATGTCGCACGTTTTCATCACATCCAGTCACTTGTGTCCCAGCGCGAGCAGATCCAAAGAAAAACAGTAGAGTTTCGCAATCTTCAGGAGGCCCTTCAACATTATAGAAGTAAATGTCTACATGTTTTTTACAACATTCGCGAATGCAAGAAATTTGTCTGAAATTGGTTTCTTGTGTAATGATGAAATAGTACAAAATATCAAATATAGTACATGATTTTGATTATGGATAAATAATTTCATAATGCTAACCTCTAAAATAGCCGAGCGGTCTGAGGCATGCACTCTCTTCGCTCGCTCGGAAGCCGGGATCGTGGGTTCGAATCCCACTCAGGGCATGGATGTTTGTTTGCGTTTTTCTGTGTTTGTGTACAGGTAGAGGCCTTGCGACGAGCTGATCACCCGCCCAAGGAGTCCTACTGTAGGTCTAAGATCTAATAAAATCGAAGTGAAACGGAGAGTTTCATGGAGGTAAGCTTAGGCCCAAATGAGGGCTGTAGCGCGAGTGAAAAAAAACCCTCTAAAATATGCATGCACAACATTCGAATATCGTTTAAATTTGTTTTAACTTTGTAGACTTAGAGGAAAGGAACAAATAACAGGAAGACTGTATTCGTCCGCTTTTGTATCTACTTCCTGTAATCACTTGATGAATTGAAATGAATTCTTTTTGGAAAGTCTACGCCCAAAATTGTCGGGTAAATTGCATTTGGTTCATGTCAGCTCGTTAAAACTCTTGACATTACATGAAGTTGAAGTAGAAGTTTACGTTCTCAGAAACTTCTCGTTATAGGACTTTCATGTTTTAAAATATCGCAAGTTCTAAGATATATCGCATGAAACGTTTCTCAGTAATCATCATTCTTTCTTGAAGATATATATCTCCAGATGTTTCCCACACGATTTCCTATGTCATAGGTAACTTGGAAAGTTGTGTGGGCATACTATAATTAAGGCAATAACTGAAAAATATGCCATTTAGGCTGATTGATCCTCTCTTAACTTTCTTGAGATTGGGAAGTATTCCTAGATCTTCTGATAAGTGCTACATGCTGTGTGACGTCTGGAAAATGATATTAATGTTTGGTGGATTGCAGTTAATTGTTTGTTGTTCTTGTTTCAGCCGTGACGGTCCGGTACCTGACGAAGCGTTACATCGGGGAGTACAGCTCCAACAGCGGTGAGTTTTCTTTCTTTCAGCAGCGGCTCGTATAGGACTCTCCTCTCCTCTCTTTAAACCCGAAAATGGTACTGTGAAGCGATGAGAGGCAAGTTCCTAATATTCTCTGTATTGTTAGCGCGTTATTGAATTGTTTTGTACAAGTGACAGCCGGACAACGCTTAATGTTGCACTGCATGGACAACTTTGGTCTTTGTGCAGTTGTTGTTTGCATATCATTGAACCATAATTGCTGGTTGTGAGGAGATATGAGAAGGCTCATTTCCAATTTTTAGCGTTGAATTGCAGCAGGTTTTCGTCATTGGCGTTTGCGTCATAGGCTGTTCTAATTGAGTCATTTACGCTTTTATTCCATTGGAATTCGTATCAGTTAACCAGGACAGCCTGCCGGTCACGGTAGCCGAGCGGTCTAAGGCATGTACTGTCTTCGCTCGCTTGGAAACCAGGATCGTGGGTTCGAATCCCACTGAGGGCATGGATGTTTAGTTTGTGTGTGTGCGTTTTCCTGTGTTTGTGCACAGGTAGAGGCCTTGCGACGAGCTGATGACCCGCCAAAGGAGTCCTACCGAATGTGTTAGATCTAGAAAAACCGAAGTGAACAGAGAAGTTCATGGAGATAGGCCTAGGCCCACTGGGGCTGTAGTGCCAAGGAAAAAAAAAAGTCCCTATACTTAACTAATTAAGCACTACGCCATGAAGGCGTATGGGGGAGGGGATGTATAGACCCACCTTTCTTTGACCTCAGTACCTCTTAGAGGTCAGTAGTCTGCTTCACGCTTGGACTGCTTTACCCCGGGGGGAAAAAGCCCAACGTACCGATTGGATAGGAGACTGGCTAGGCCTCAGAACCCGTCTAGGACGAAATGGAGAGAAGGAAAATGTTGCCCTTACCGTGACTCGAACTCCGACCCCTCGGCCTTCCAGCCAGTCGCTGTACCGAATGCGCTATCCCGGCTCATTCGGCTACAATAATGTTAAATTACAAGGAATTTTGGTATTTAGATATCAGTTGATACGAAATTAATCATACATGACACGTCAAGAAGAACGCAACTGTCTTAGTGAAATTTGGGTTTTAATCGTAAAGGAATATCAAAAAATTGAGGTTCCTGTAGCACAGATGCGTTTCCGAGACAATTACTACCAGACGTAAGTAGATTAGACCAAAGAAATCCCGAATCAGAGAACGGTTAAAGTTGTAGTAACTCAGTGAACAGGAAGAGCCCATCTTCCATAACTGGAAGTTCGCTCCCGAGCGAGGGGGCGACGAGATTTTGAATGAACAAAATGACGATGGGAGACCGTGATCAACTTGGGATTTATGGCAGGTTTTAACGACATATACAGCCCTGCAGAGTAGAAGTTGACGATGGTAGCTAGCACACAATCACCCGCTGTCTACATAAAAGGAAATTCATGCCTTCTCTTTGCTTATTGAGGTTTGTTGTGTTAAAGAGTCCATCTGATCTGAGCTAAGGAGACGTGCTGTAACCAAACATGTAGTTAAAACTTAATATTCATTTTCATTCTCTGCGGGTAACGCCGTAGCCGTACGGCACGCGGTAGCGTAGTTGGTTGAAGCAGTATGCTAAAAGCCGGAAGGTCGTGGGATGGAGTACCGACGAGGTGGATATTTTCAGTTGATCTAATCCTTCCAGCCGCATTATGGCATTGGGTCGACTCAACCTCTAACAGAAAAGAGTACCAGGAATCTGCCTGGGGTTAAAGAGTGGCCGGCGCTTAAGGCTGACAACCTCGCCGCCATATGTCAGCCGATTGTCTAGAAAATGTGGGAGCCTCGACATCTCACAACCCTATGGGCCTCCACGGCCTGTTGCAGGATACCTTTACTTTTATGGATAACGCCAGCTGTCTTGTTTCAAGATGCGTAGTTCAGAAGAAGCTTTTAAAATAATCCAGTTCATTCAGCGTATGCAAGACGACACGAATACAGATAAAATATAGATATATATGTACGAGGGGGTACCCAAAAGAAACCGAACTTATTTTTTTTAACTTATTTATTCAAATTTTAAGCACAAACCTTCAATCACCTTCAAAGTACTCTCCACTTACACTAATACACTTGTCTAGTCTTTTATTCCATTTTTCAAAACATTGTCTAAATTCATCTTTTGAGATGCTTGACAGCGCCTCCGTCGTTTTTTTCCTTCACCTCAGCAACATCAGCAAAACGCTGAAAAAAAAGTTTTCATCATTTCGGGACTCTTCTTTCAAAGCACAGCATGCTTCCACGCGACCTTGTTTTTGTTCAGCAGTCAGCAGTCGTGGCACGAATTTCGCAGCCACCCTTTTCATTCCCAAATCTTCTGTCAAAATTCGCTGAACTGAGCTCCAAGTCACTCCCGACAGCTCCACAATTTCTTCAATGGTCCGTCGTCGATCTTCCTTGATGATTTCACGAATTTTTTCCACATTTTCATGTGTTCGGGCCATTGCAAAAACGACGTTCACACAAAACAGTTGTCACTATAAACTCTGCCGAAACTAGTCCTTACCTTCTGAAGCAACGGTAGTCGGCTTATCGACTCAGGAATGTTAGCTCTATGCGCTCATAGCGGCAAAAAGCGGTACTACAAAAGCTCTGCCCACAAAAAAATTAGTTCGGTTTCTTTTGGGTACCCCATCGTATATAATCCTCTGTGTCCAATATCAGATTGGAAATTAACAGTCGGAGTGGTCGAAAACTGTAAGTTAGACCTCATGGCCATATAACCGAAACGTGTAATACAATATGCACTTCTATAGGCATGTCCTTGTCTTTACACTATGTACGGTCACCGAGCCGTGCTCAATTGCAGCTGTTCTTCATTCTACACTTTCGTTGTGTTTATATCGAAAGATGTTCTTGATAGTGTTCATGTAGTTATTGTGGTTGCCGATGCTGTTGTCATTTTCTGCACGGTTATTGCGCCTTGTAAGTGGCCGGAGATTTAAACAGAGGTTCGGGACTGAATATCGTTACCCGAATATCTCAAACATGGAGTTGTAAGCGTTCTATTAGAAGGATGTTCTCGTAGTGTTAATTGTGATATACCTACCAGATTTTAACGAGCCGCCGCTGATCACATTCCAGGAAGGATTTGGGGGACAACCCATCCGAGTGGAACTTTATTAATCGATGTTGTACTAACTCACTTCGGTCGTTTGATGTTATTGATTAAAACCGCGGAGAAGCTTGGCGACAGTTATTCAAATGCTTCGGAAGCAGCTGTAATCGTGGTTACTCGTTTCTCTCGTTCGTGCTTCGTTTGTTTCAGTGGCTTTGGAAATGAATATGTACAGTCGTGTTAGTTTCACGATTCTGTGGATTCAGGCTCGCTTTTGTTTAGCGTTGGAACGCGGAACTGAAGGTTCGCTCCAGCTTGATTAAGGGTGTTCCTTATACTGACTTTACATTACATGTTTCTAGAATGCCAGTGAAAATCGTCGCCTGGCTTCCCAGTGCCCGTCCTTACACCCGAATATTCCCTTGAATGGATTTTGTTTGAATTTAATACTCGAGTCTCTGAACAGATTCAGTCAGATCAGTTTAGTTTTAGTCCAAGCTGAATACCTCGCTAAATGTTTATTAAGTCAGAAGTTTCTGATGCGAAAACTCTGTGCACTTGACTCCAAATTTCTTTTGGAATTCATAATTTTTAAAATGAGTAGCATTAATGTAGTTGAAGTCCACAAGCACAATGGACCACTGTAGGTCGCGGTGCAAGGGCCGAAAAGGCCGACCCCTTATACATTCATTCATTAGTTGAAGTCCGCACTGAGTATATTCATTAAGCCAGATACTTCTGATGGCAAGAACTGTCTGTATCTGCTTGGAGTAAACATTGATTTTTTCCCCCCCTTGGCACTACAGCCCCAGTGGGCCTAGGCCTACCTCCATGAACTTCTCCATTCACTTCGGTTTTTCTAGATCTTACACATTCGGTAGGACTCCTTGGGCGGGTGATCAGCTCGTCGCAAGGCCTCTACCTGTAGACAAACAGAATAAACGCGCACAAACATCCATGCCCTGAGTGGGATTCGACCCCACGATCCCGGCTTCCGAGCGAGCGAAGACAGTGCATGCCTTAGACCGCTCGGCTACCGTAACCGGCCGTAAACATTGATTAATAAAACTAATATTATAAGATGTTAGTTTTTGCCACCTTCAGCTTGGGGGTTGTGGCCGTGTAGAAACGACGACCATAGATCTATGTATCAACTGAAGGAACTTCCTTTTACTGTTGTTCTGGCACAGACCCATTTTTTCTCAAATAGATGTAAGTAAAAGCTCAAGATATGTTGAATGTTTTATCAGAATTTCCATGGAAGTTATCCTTATAGCTCTATTTCCGTGCATTTTATGTAGAGGGAATTTGATATTCCAATACGGCAGAGGCGGGGCTCAAAAAAGTTGTGCATTTATTGGAGGTTAAATCAGTCTTGAAAACAGTCTACGTTTGCGAATAAATTCCGCAAAGGCAGAGGAACGGTACCAACATGGCGTTGCCTTGTCATGTCACATGTAGGCCTGCACTAGTACTGCTGCAGTGTCACATTTGTGGCGCCAATATGTCATTTTATTTTTAAGTTATGAACATTCCATTACGGTTACGTACGCAGTGTCGCATCGTGTGGTCAGCAGCACTCTGCTTCATGTTGGGATGTCCCGTGTTCAGATCTTGGCCTGGAGACCGGCTCTCCTGATTAAGGCTTTCCGTGGTTTTCCTCAGTCCGTCCAGGCAAATGCCAGGATTTTACCGCAGGTTATGTCGCCACCGCTTCCTTCCTCATCCTTTACAGTTCATTAATTATATCATTCGACGGTATATAGGCTGAAAGACTGACAACGTCGTTGCATAAATAAATTAATAAATAACAAAAGAAAATCTATATTTGCCTGTAGTTTTCTCGATTATTGCTGCAAATAAAATCTCTCGCGCCTCTCTCTGCACTGTTGGGAGCAGCCTTAACATCTTATCCATTAATTGCAGATGTCAGTCGTGTTTGCAGCAGTTGTCTTGATATTTCGGGAGCCCTTGATGATGGAGCTTCAGGAATAATTGCAATATAAACAACCCCACGCCAGTGATATTCAGCAACGTTATGTAATATGGATGCATGCTAGACTTCAGAATTTGGTATCTTTTGTCTTGAAAACGAGAGATATATTGCGTGAATATTTTTTTCCCCCTGGCACTACAGCCCCAGTGGGCCTAGGCCTACCTCCATGAACTTCCGTTCACTTCGGTTTTTCTAGATCTTACACAGACGGTAGGACTCCTTGGGCGAGTGATCAGCTCGTCGCAAGGCCTCTACCTCTACACAAACACAGAAAAACGCACACAAACATCCATGCCCTGAGTGGTATTCGAACCCACGATCCCGGCTTCCGAGCGAGCGAAGACAGTGCATGCCTTAGACCCCTCGGCTACCGTGACCGGCATTGCATGAATATTAGCAAGTATTATTCCTGTAATGCGTGCAAAGTTTATTTGAGCCATCATTAACCTCCGGACTGATACTGAAATACATTTAAGTGTTCATGTAATGTCGTACTACCTTTCTTTCTTGTTCAGTCTAGACCTTAGTTGAATGAAGTTGTTGTTGTTGTTGTTGGTCTTTTTTTCTTGTTGTTTGTTTCATGGGATTGGGTGAAACTGAGTCCACATGGTACGTCGGCCACTAATTGGCCTATTGTGCCAGCCCCTGATGATAGATGATGAGTGTGTAGCAGTCGGTGAAATGAGCCTTGGCAGGAGATACCGAAGTACTCGGAGTAAACCAACCCCGGTACCACTTTGTCCGCCATAAATCAAATATGACATGACCTGGGCTCGAACCCTGACCGCCACCAGGGGGAAGCCGGCGACTAACCGCCTGACGTGTGGCACGACCACAGATGAATATAACAAAAATGTTTAAATTTATTCTTTTTTCAGAATCACCAGTTGAGTGACTTGACGTGGCCTGGCTCCAACTTTAAAGTAATCTGTTCATTCTCAAGAGGTTTTCCTAGCCCCATCTTCCCGTAGATGTTTTAATTTTCTTTTAATTTTGAGTCCAGTCAAGGGAGGAGGCTAACCTAAAGCTCGAACTGAGGACCGAGGTAATGATGTGTAGCATCGATAATTTGCTGCGAGAAACCAGAATACTCGGAGAAATCGGCCACGACCGATAAGGCTTGGTTTGAATCCAGTCGTCATCCTTGGGTGTAAAGCCGGAATCTGCTGCGGGGATGGGCAGCCTAATCATCTACGCCAATTAAACCAGCTACACCGTTACCAGAAACTTCTGTTGCATAATGAATCCGTCCGTCCATTTGCGGGTCACCTATGGACACATGACCGGGATGTAATTAATTCCTGCCCCAGTTTTGCTGGCCAAACGTGAACGCATACCTCCAAGTCCGGTCACACCACTGACTTTCCGCAGACGTCATTAAATTAACACTGTAATATCGCTCTGGACATCCACTACTCGGGTAAACAGCACATAGACGTGGAATAACTTCCCAAACTATGATTCCCAGAGCGCCTCTAATAGATTTTTACGTTCTTAAGACATATAAGAGACTGTCCCAACATTTGATGGCAGCAAAGCAACTATTGTCTGATACTTTTCTTGATTTGGCAGGATTTTTAACGCGATAGGAGAGGCCAGACTGAAAAGAGGTGTCGTTTGCCTGTTTAAGGTAATATTTGGGGGTGCAAAGTCGACTTAGCTGGTCTGGAACACGAATGAAGTCAGGTTACTGCTCTTTCAACAAGCTTTAGAAGCGTTCCTGTGTTGCTGTATTGATTTCAGTCAGAGGCACTGCAAATAACTCACCGCACTTCCACATTTTGAGGCGTCCTTTACACGAGGTGCACGAAATTTATGCATAACGAGAAAGGAAGTTACGTCTATCAGCTCTTCCACATGTTTCATTTCCAAACCAACTCAACCAGTTTTGATTTCTGATAAACATTGTCGAACTGCTTTGCTTGGTGTATATCATTTCAGTGTAGACCTAACTGTGCAGATTCAAGTATCGAAGTTGTCAGAATTTTTATTACAACGTATACATCGCATTAAAGCCTAAGTTAATCTACAATTATATTTTATCTAACTTTTTTATGTACATGTTCACACATTGTTATTGCCTCGTTATTTAGATGTAATAACATTTTTTGTTGGGAATAAGAACAGGCGTTTAAAAAATATCTCTTCTTCTAATTTATATACGTTCCTCCTGATCCAAGATACTTAAATTTGGAAATATTCTCAAATGATTCATTATATATTCCAGTGTGTGTGTTATGCTTGTGTTTATATTATGTCTGGTTACTTATCATGTTCATACGGTCTTATGAATAACGCAGTGGACGAACAGTCGATATGTTGCAACGATTTTCTCATAAAACATGATTTATGTCTATAAATGCATAAACTGACGTTCCTTGTCTGTCTCAGGTCAATTTTGCAGTCCTCAGCCTTGTGTCTGAAACACGAGCCACAACTTCACTTTTGTTGCATCTCGTTGTGTAAATCACTGTAGATAATATTTATTATTTAATAACACTCTTCTAGCAGCTGGAATACGCTGTCTATGACGTCACTTTTCGGCATATGTGTGCCATCTTCAGGTCCGGTTTTTAGTTACAGTTATTGTATCATGTGCTTAGTTCGGTTTACATGGAAAATTTACGCGAAGTACACGATAGAATAACTGTAACTAAAAACATGACTTGAAGATGGCATATATGTGCCGAAACATGTCCTTCTCCTCCTGGAGGAGTGTTATGTTGACAGGAATTAATTAATATTATTTACGAGAAGTAAAGCACGGCGGACTGTTGCATTAGTATCACCCAGAACTGGGTGGCGAAAGTAATAAAGGAAAGCCCGCTGTCATTACAAGAAGCCTAAGCAGAACTGCGTGCGATTTGCTTGTGAAAGAAGTACTTATGCGCGTGCGGGCACAGTAGTAACACGACCGACACGTACGTAGTAGTTGAACATCGCAATAGACCGCCGCTCCTGACAGATTTTCTTGCGTTTCTTCCCTCCCTCCAGAGAAGAGTGGAAATATTAGGTGAAAACAGGCAATGACCGCTTCAGTCGCCGATGACTTATCTTGTTGAAATTTCCAAACCGAGAAACACGTTCCGGGCAGAAGTCAGCAACCGCACTCTTGTTGATGTGTCGGCAGCAATTGTTACAAGCGTAAGCAGCGACAATGTAGACACTTAGAAGCTTCTTTGTAAAAGGATAATATGCATGAACGTGGCGTTTACACTATACTGGTCAGCTTATTAGTTTTACTAAGGCATGGAAGGTGTGAACTCATGTAGGAATGGCAAGCGGATCGTCAGGCGAAAATACTGGTAGGATAATTTTGGAACCCTTAAAGTTAATCTGAAGTTTTCTGTTCCTTTTCCTGTACCGCCAAGAAGACGGCTGAGTGGAAATATCCTAGGAATCCTGATTTGTAGAAGTAGTTATGCCCGTGTTCTGTTCACCCCGATGGGGGGAGTCTGAGAGGGCGGTAGTTTAGTGTCACTTAATAGCTAGTTTTTAGGAGGGTCATTTGTGTGACCAGTCATCTAGAAGTTTCTTCAGGTCGGGCCAAGAAAACTGGAGCAGGAATTAATTATGTCCCGATCACATACTCAGAGGTGACCCTCAGGCAGACGGACAGATACATTGTTTAATCTGAAAACCTGTTAACGTTGCAGCATGCTTTCGTGTCTTAAGATTTTCTGACTTCATTTTTGCTTGTCGTCTTAGAAGACGTAGATGTAAACATGTCTGCAGGAAATTCAGGGAATACAGATATAATCCAAGGGAACACGTACAAGACGATATACAAGACGACGGCTTATTTGAAACCCAGAACTATTAACGGAGTCCTGTTTGTTAATGGAAAGGCGATAATGGCCAGGTGTTTCTCCGAATATTTCGGTTTACCCCAGCCGATCAGCGGTGCTACATAATCGTTCAAGTAAAAATGCCCATCGCTCATGCATATATCCGTCCTATTATGCGAAAGAGAAACGTCTTCTGTCTTCCAATTCTTGCCAGACCGTTCGAAAGTCATTAAAAGGACGTAGTGTTTTCAAGATGGTTCTTAGCAAGACATAACGGCTTCAAAATCTAGTAATTTCTCTAATCATGCTATAGATTTCATTGGGAATTCAGGTGGGGTTCCTAAGTAGACAAGAAGGTACGGTCATTAAAGCCAAACGGACGTTCACTTCGTACGATAAACTGGCCCTTATGATGTGCTGATGTAGCAATTCAGTAAGCAGGTTCCATCCCATAAAATGATATGGCCAATCCTGTTCAGCTAGCATGAGATACAATCGATTTCGGAAACGAGAGCAGGTTGCACTGACTGTGGCCATATATGTTGACCCATTTAGATGGTCACAGAGATCCCGACCGACATTAACCAGTAAAGTCAGATGTGGGCCCAAATGAAAATTACTTTGCCACAAGACTTTCTTGTACTGATGTGGCTGTTTGATGCAAGAGCAATTTCTGTGCGATCGAATTGAAGCAGTCAGACGGGAAAGAGAATAACAAATCTAAATGCTATTCATAGCGAAACTGAGGGGATATAAAATTGAAGAAATACGTACTGCCAGTCTCCTCACGATGATAGGTTTCCATTTCTCCCCCCAAAACTTAAAATGAAATTACTTCTGTATACGAATATGATTTTCCTTGTAGGGTTTGAGGTTCTAACAGCATTGGGTATGAAGAGTTCTGTCTTCTGGAGTATAGCGCCCTGTTGGATCTGAGGCTCTAACAGCAGTGGGTATGAAGATTTCTGTCTTCTGGAGTATAGCGCCCTGTTGGATCTGAGGCTCTAACAGCATTGGGTATGAAGAGTACTGTCTTCTGGAGTATAGGGCCTTGTTGGATCTGAGGCTCTAACAGCATTGGGTATGAAGAGTACTGTCTTCTGGAGTATAGCACCCTGTTGGATCTGAGGCTCTAACAGCATTGGGTATGAAGAGTTCTGTCTTCTGGAGTATAACACCGTGTAGTCCGTTGAAAGTCAACCAGTGTTTCAGGGGAACATACTGCGTCTATCATCAGGGTTGAATAAACCGAGCAAGATACCAGCGTGAAAGCAGGTGGCAAGTCTCTTCATGTAGTCTTCCCCATTGCACTTCACGTATATGCGTGTTTGGTGCAGCAGAAAAGATTCGAAATTACACGACCGATGTGTTTTTAGCATCAGTATATTTGACTGTTCAGTCGAGAAAACTGGAAGGAAGAGTTCGCACGGGAGATCTAGGCGTAGGTGAGAGGGTAATATTAAAAGGGGCTGTGAAGAAACAGGTATGAGAATGTGGACTTGCTTCATCTGGATCATAGTAGAGTTCTTGCGGCCGTGGTAATGAACTACAGAAGAAACAAAATGTGGAGTATGTCTTCAATTATATGAGCGACTGAGTGAAATTCAAACAAAAACAAACTCCGTGGCCTGTAGTCCGCAAACGAACTATACCGACCGAGCAACCGCCGCTTGTTGGCTAAGTTAATGCTAACTTTTGCGGATATAGGATGTCACGCGGTCAGCGCAACGGATCCCCACTGCAGTTAATTTCGGTTTTCTACACCGGAGCCGCCATTTCCTTGAAATCTCCAGTTATCCTCACGAGGCTCAGTGGACCCCGTTCCAGACCCACTAGTCAGAAAATATTGTATCGCCGGGAATCGAACCCGGGACCTCTGGATCTGTATGCAGGAACTCTGACCACTAGACCACAGAGGCGGTCGCAGTAAAATTACTCATCTGAATGTGCTTACGGTAAATTTCGGAAGAGGCGGAACTATTTGTCAGACTGTTGCAAGGCCTGTAGCACTCTGTATCAAACTGCAAGAAGTGCGTCAGACTTATCGTCGGGAAAACGTCTAAACCCGACCACAACTGGGCCTATGCAATGCTGCCTTGCACGTGCGTGTTTAAATGGAAACGTATCAAGGCCATTTCGAAAGAATGTACTGTGTCATGACGATTCGCAAATGCAGCCGATAATAAAAATGCCTACGCGATTTCCGGCATTACTCTCCGTGCTCCCTAGACGGTAATATAACGCTTCGAGCTGCCGCATGGAAAAGTGAAACAACGGGGTAGAAATCCCCAAGCGCTGTAAAATTTTATTACCTTATCAGGTTGATAATCGTTGCTGATTTCGCAGATGAGATGCTAGTAGGTGACCGCCTCTGTGGTCTAGTGGTCAGAGTTCCTGGCAACACATCCAGAGGTCCGGGTTCGATTCCCGGCTCAACCAGATTTTCTGAGAAATAGTGGGTCTGGAACGGGCTCCACTCAGCCTCGTGAGGATAATTGAAGAGCTATTTCAAGGAAGTAGCGGCTCCGGTATAGAAAACCGACATGAACGTCCGTGGGGATCCGTTGCTCTGACCACGTGACACACTACCCACAAAAGTTGGCAATAACTTCGCCGACAAGCGGCGGTCGCGCGGTCGGTATAGTTCGCTTGCGGACTACAGACCACGGAGTTTGTTTGATCCCAGTAGGTCTGCGTAAATGTTCGTGGTAATGCGTGGAGTTCCTTCAGCTGCGGGTAATTACTTAGAAATTTGCTGTTGTTGTGGAACCCTAGGACATGTTACCGTAACGTATTTGCAAAAGTCCGCCGTTAGAAGCTATTCTGGGCCAGCTGAAATTAATTCACGCTTTTACAGCGAGTTACTCCCGATGAAAGTATGAGTGAACGGAAGCACCCACGGAGGTGTGTTGCCGCGCATTCGTAAGCTAAGTTCGTCCTCGTGTAAGGAGCAAACGAAATTGTTGCGATCAGCCTTGCGGAAGCTTCTAAATTATGCTACTTCGTGTACCTTTGTGAAACTTTAACACGTAAGAACGTGTTCTGCTATTATATGAAAGCGGGCTTATAACTCACGAACGAGTGAATATTTTTTTTTATTTAAATCCGGTCTTTGAATTTTGATGGTGTTTTGGTATGGCTCTATGAAGTGCAGTTATCGTAGAATGTAAATTAGTTTACTGAGATTTGAAAAGTTTTCTTTCAGAAACATGCACTTAGCTGTGCCTATTAGGCCAGGTCGGTAATATCGTGTCCAGTATCTCTAATTTGAAACCATATGGGCTGACCCAAATTGATGCTTGAAATGTTTATATTGCGGCAGTATGGCTGCATAAATTTACATCTCCACGAAGACTGTAGAAATATTTGAGTATACGTAATACGAATAAGCCGCCCGTTAATTTCAAACGTGTTCAGGAACGCAATAAAAGGCCTATGATCGACTGCGCTATACATGCCTCCTCGTCAATTGTAGGAAGTAAGTATATGCTGATGTAATAATTATGGCCAGAACACAAAATGGATTGCAGAGAGTATATCTGACTTTAGAAAATGAAACAAAACTGCTTGGCCTTTCTACAAACATAGCAAAAACAAAGTACATGCATCTTAATACAAATAAACATGCAAATATAAGAGAGAGGAAGTTACTTGTTGGAGACAAAGAATTTGAAATGGTTCAGGAGCTTAAATATCAAGGTGCAGTAATAGAGTAGAAAAACAATACAACACACACCATAGGAAAGGACACAATCCGACAATGAGGCATATTATGCCAACCCACACTTACTAAAGTCTAAGGATATTAATAGGAATATGAAAATGAAAATATTGTCGCGTATCCGGCGTATATCGCGACAAATAAATTCTCGATGTATTCGGTGTAGCGAATTTTATTTCACATTCGCACTTACAATCACTCAAATTACAGATTTACGATTACTGCTATCTGCAGTATCACAATTAGTACACTCCAAATGCCAGAATACAACTGACTGGCTGACTCTACGTCTCGACTCGGCGGCTGTCACAGTACAACAACTCGACTCGGCGACTGTTACGCTACAACTCAGTACAACTACTGTGAATAGCCTTCGCTTCTCCCTATGTAGCCTCGATCGGACAATACGGGAAAACGGCCACGTAATAGGCACCCTTTTGCCTGGCGCTGTGTTGCTATGTAACGCTAGCGGAGGTAACCGCTGTTACTATCGTAACGTCGCCGCTGTTGACTCGCGTTGCCTAGCGACCGCGATATCCCTCGGTGACGTCACCGCGGAGGGGAGTGGCGGGGCGGGAACTCGCCTATTACCGTAAGAACGCGAGCGTTACTTTACCGCCACGTACCGCGGGGGGGAGGTAGGGGTCAACATGTCACAATATACTAAAATCTAAGGATATTAATAAGAATATGAGAATGAAAATATACAAAAATCTAAGGATATTAATAGGAATATGAGAATGAAAATATACTAAAATCTAAGGATATTAATAGGAATATGAAAATGAAAATATATAACACATTAATACATCCTATAGTAACATATAGCAGTGTGACATGGGTGTTAAAGAAAGAAGATGAAAATAATTTAAGGTTTGAAAGAAAAATTAAAGCACAATAGACCACTGTAGGTCGCGGTGCAAGGGCCGAGAAGGCCCACCTCTTATACATACATTCATACAAGAAAAATTATTAGAAAAATATATGGGCCAATAAAAGAAGAAACTCGCTGGATAGACCACAACAGTGAAGAAATAGATGAGATAATGAAGAAAGAAGATACAGTTAGATTTATAAAGGCGAGAAGAATCGACTGGCTGGGACATGTAGAAAGAATGGATGCTAACAGAATGCCACGGAAAATCTTGTACGAGAAGATGTATACGAAAAGAGTAAGAGGTAGACCAAAACTGAGGTGGTTTCATGATGTCAGAGAAGACCTTAGGATATTGAAAGTTAAAGATTGGAAATCTACTGCGATGGATAGAGACGCATGGAGGCTGCTGGTACAGGAGGCCAAGGCCCACAAAAGGCTATAGAAGCAGTTGGTATTTATATGATATATAGGTACTTATATGTATATTGCAGATCACTTCGAGCTCTGCTATAGTAATGTCATCTATCTTCATACGCTGTGAAATATATTAACTTGCTCAGGTTTCAGCCTGCACGTCAGGATTGATCAGAACGCCTCGCCGATACTCCAGTTTCGTAAGTTTCAGCCTGCACGTCAGGATTGATCAGAACGCCTCACCGATACTCCAGTTTCGTAAGTTTCAGCCTGCACGTCAGGATTGTTCAGAACGCCTCACCGATACCCCAGTTTCGTAAGTTTCAGCCTGCACGTCAGGATTGATCAGAACGCCTCACCGATACTCCAGTTTCGTAAGTTTCAGCCTGCACGTCAGGATTGTTCAGAACGCCTCACCGATACCCCAGTTTCGTAAGTTTCAGCCTGCACGTCAGGATTGATCAGAACGCCTCACCGATACTCCAGTTTCGTAAGTTTCAGCCTGCACGTCAGGATTGTTCAGAACGCCTCACCGATACCCCAGTTTCGTAAGTTTCAGCCTGCACGTCAGGATTGATCAGAACGCCTCACCGATACTCCAGTTTCGTAAGTTTCAGCCTGCACGTCAGGATTGTTCAGAACGCCTCACCGATACCCCAGTTTCGTAAGTTTCAGCCTGCACGTCAGGATTGATCAGAACGCCTCACCGATACTCCAGTTTCGTAAGTTTCAGCCTGCACGTCAGGATTGTTCAGAACGCCTCACCGATACCCCAGTTTCGTAAGTTTCAGCCTGCACGTCAGGATTGATCAGAACGCCTCACCGATACTCCAGTTTCGTAAGTTTCAGCCTGCACGTCAGGATTGTTCAGAACGCCTCACCGATACCCCAGTTTCGTAAGTTTCAGCCTGCACGTCAGGATTGATCAGAACGCCTCACCGATACTCCAGTTTCGTAAGTTTCAGCCTGCACGTCAGGATTGTTCAGAACGCCTCACCGATACCCCAGTTTCGTAAGTTTCAGCCTGCACGTCAGGATTGATCAGAACGCCTCACCGATACTCCAGTTTCGTAAGTTTCAGCCTGCACGTCAGGATTGTTCAGAACGCCTCACCGATACCCCAGTTTCGTAAGTTTCAGCCTGCACGTCAGGATTGTTCAGAACGCCTCACCGATACTCCAGTTTCGCAAGTTTCAGCCTGCACGTCAGGATTGTTCAGAACGCCTCACCGATACTCCAGTTTCGCAAGTTTCAGCCTGCACGTCAGGATTGTTCAGAACGCCTCACCGATACTCCAGTTTCGTAAGTTTCAGCCTGCACGTATATGTATATGATACAGAAAATGAACGTTGCATTTAGACTGTAATATATATTTAACGTGTATGTCCGTTGCTAGGAAACAGCTAGGTAAACACATCCCGCGAGGAAAAATTCTTGGCTAAGCATAGGAAAAGGGTTTTCCGTTGCTGGACAACGAGCAGTAACCAAGTTTCGTCAACAGTAGAGGCCGTGTTTTCTATGTGGTCCATGCCGAGCCTATATAAGAAGGACTTTTTTCATCAGAAAGGCGTTCAAGGCAGTTCAGTAGTTGATGTGTGTCACAGATACAGCGATATTGAAAGTGTAATAACGAATTGTAATTAAGACGTGTGAAATTATCCAATAAATCGAGTTATCAAATCCGGAACCCATTATTTACCGTCGCGTTACCAGGATACACGTGACAGTATATACGAAACTGTAATAGTACATAGTACAACAGGCTGCTTAAGTAGAACATTCTTACCGATACTGGCAATTTCTTAATTTTCCTAGGCATTTTACATGTCCAGTTTTATTCCAAGAAGACTGTGTGAAGGGTAACTCCATACTATTTAAGGATTGACTTTGCCCCTGTATTTATGCTATTTTCTCCACTAATACAGGTAATGAAATTATTTGTGTGATTTCAGTGACGGTAATTTAATCGCATGATAATTTTCAGTGCATATTTATAATCCAGAAAGGCCTCAGAAAGAATGTACAATCAGTTAAGAACGATGTTTTTTCCACATAACTAGATAATTTTCCTCGTTTTTTTATTTTATGTCTTAGGCAGGCGGTTCCTGTTTTGCCACAAAATTATTTCTGAGACAACGAATCATTTCAAGAGCAGCAAGGTTCGGTAGAAGTGGAGTGCGACCACTACAGGGCAAGACAAAGAAGTGGACAAACGTTCATTCCTCTAATTTGAATCTGCAGTGCAGGATTCCTAAGATCGTGATAGCCTTAAACTTCGCGGTCACCGGGAGCAAGTAAACGTTGCTAAAGTGACGAAAACGTTGGCACGAAATGAATAATCCTTGAACACGCACTTTTCAAAGACTAAAATATCGTAGCTATTACTAGAGGAGATGTAATGACGTTATAGGAGTGGCATAACGCTGTAATTAAGGCCGCGCCATAGCTCAAGCGATTAGTCGCTGGCTTCCCACCGCGGCGGCCCGGGTTCGATCCCAAGTCTGGTCAGGTGGGATTTATGGTGGACAAAGTGGCGCTGGAGCGGGTTTTCTCCGAGTACTTCGGTTTCCCCTGCCAATCAGTCGCCGCCGTGCCGAGTGGACCCAATTGGACTCCCCCCCACTAAGCGAATTGAAAAAAGTTAATNTATTCTTCGTTTTGGCCGACGTTTCGGAGGAACGTCGGCCAAAACGAAGAATACACGGCGCCAAAACCCAGAAGACGACTTTCTTCATAGTCATCGCCGTGAAAACCACAAAACTTACACAAAATATTATATTTAATATTTAAGGTGTTGTAATTCCTCTGTACAGTGACTGGCTGAGAGACCGACGTTCCATACTTAGGATTTTACCCTTCACTTCTGTAACCATCCGAACAAATTCCGAGGCAGGTTCAGTCCCCCCGATTAACTCTTGTTAAGACCGGATTTCTTCTGAATATTACATAAAAATTCAGTTTATGCTTCCCAGGAAACACAAAACGTCTCAGCTACACAGGCCAACCGGTTGAAGCTACCTACTTCATGCTGATTTCTTGCTTGTCTTATACTCTTCTACCCTGAAGATGGGGACGACATGTCCCTCCGAATCGGCAGTTGAGTTTCTCTGAGAAGACATAACTCTTCATAACCGCCCCTGTGGGAACTTACCATACATCAGTGAGACGCTGTACATATCTATCTCACTGTTAAGTTCCTCTGATGTAGCATGTTGTCTTCCTTCCACATACTATTTGAAATAGACATGTCTGTTCGACTTGAGGAGGCAGAAACATACTGAGGTAGGTAGTAACTGCGCTTCAACTAAATTGCTACAAAGGAACGATAAATGCATTATGATTCAGCATCTCGACACCGGAAGGGGATGAGTGGTCAGCTACACGTTTCAACCACCCTACCCACTGGGATATCTGGTATAGTCCGAGAGCTGTTATAAACACATAAGCAGTTAAGATTTTTTTCTTGCGTTCTAACAATACAGTTAGTCCGAGACTAACGAGCATCTCTTCTGACTACTACTACTACTACTACTACTAGTATAACTAAACGTCTAAGACTACGCCCACCGGTGTGTCCCAGAATCTGTACCGATATTCTTACGGGAAGTAAGCCCCCATCGCCCGGTGTATAGCTCAGGGGCACCCTTTCCTTAACTTTCTTCAGATAACTAATTTCTTGCACGAATGAGGCGAAATGAGGACACATTTGTGCAGCTTCAGTTGGATAAATCACTGCAGTTACCGTTAGAAATGAAACTGCTGTAGGTCTCAAGGCGATATCTGTGCAGCAAGCAAGCTGTGAGCCTTAAAAACTGCCTGGTTGAATCCGCACAGTAAATTTTACTATTATATCTCATTTTCAGTTTCACTCTGCCCAAATCGGCCGTTCCACAGTGGAGAACGAATTTGTTTGCATGCCCATTACAGCCAATATCTCAATTTCTTAGCCCCAGTTGGCACCGCAGTCCCACTGCATAAGAGACAGTTCCCCTCTCCGATTTTCGGAGGTTACACCTGCTTATACGCGTAATATTCACACAGTCACCATATTCATCAAATTTGAGTGCCTGAGTCGCAGCTAAAATGTTGAAGAATGATCCGAGAAATGTGGACTGTACACTGCCTTGCTAAGGTGATACTTCTTTAAGTGGTTCGTTGTTATTCAGGTCCGTAAAGACAGCAGCGCCTAAATGACGCCTTATAAAGTTAATGACATGTGTACAAAAATGCACTGCTAGCTGGACTCGATCTCGACTTCTCTTAGTGGCTGTTGTGTGTGTGTATGAGTTTTACTCATTAATAGTACAAGATTGTGTCACGTGTTCTCTTAAACGACTCAGAGCAACTGGTTAGGACAGTAACCGGTAAATCATAAAATGAACCAACGAATCTTTTGCATTGGCAAAAATTCGAAACGCTCCAATGGTGCACAGGAAGAGTCGACCTTCCCGGCCTTTTAAAGCAGTCTCTGTGGAAGAGAAAATGAACGATCTATACCTTTTGTACAGAACTGTACCTGGCACTTGTACAAATATTAGTTGTCACTTGTTTTAATGAGAGAAAACTTCATCCAGAGCTCGGCCAGGCAGCTTGGATAATGAACCAATTAGCAGGGCTATTTCCCATACAGATTTTAGTGATTGTGGAACAAGGAAGTGGTAGGTCTTAAAATATAGTTCTGAAGTTCTGACATGCACTGACCTGAAGTGCGACTGATTGCTAGAGAAAGGCAATAGAAACAGCAACTCGTAGCACTCGTAGCACAGCAATTTGCAGTTATCCGACAACCATTTATGTTGTTTATAGTATAAATTGAAGAAAAAATTGCATCGGATACCCTTCGGTGACAGGGTTTTAGTACCTGTGATCTGTCCAGCTTTTAGAAAATTCCACAGCTCCTGAGGCAACAGAGTTAGGCGGTATAGCAGGCCGCCCAGATACACGAAAGTATAATGTTGAAGTAATTTCTCGCGCGAAATTTTCCCTCTTACGTGTTACCCGGGGTCGACTCAGACTGTAATATAAATTAGTACCAGGAATATTCTTGGAGGTAAAGGGCGGCCGGCGCGTATCCATCTATGAGCCGATTGTCTAGAAAATGTGGGAACCTCATCTCACAATCCTGTGTGCCTTCACGGCCTGTTGCAGGGATACCTTGACTTTTTTTTTTATTACCTTCAGCCTTAGGCTCTAGTATTACTCTTACATCAGGAAATGTAAATAAAGCCACATTACCTGTATCTACATTTAAAGCTGAGACATTGTTCCTTCTGTGGCTACAGACCGAAACCCTCGAAATGCCTGTAGCTATAACAGATTTCCGTAGGTAGCTGGTATTTTTCTCGGGATTTTTTCTTTTTGTCGTCTTTGCTACTAAGAATATGTTAATTTGTACGGTTTACAAAGCAGCATTTTATTTTAATTAGTGCCCATACACGTACGAGTCTGGCTCGCGAGTCCGACTCGGCTAGGTTTCCAATGAGCCAAACTCGTCCGTGTGTGGATCGCCACGCTCATACGTGTGTGGTGAAATTAATCCGAGCCAGACTCGTACGTGTATGGGCCGCTTTAAGGCTCACCCCTGGTATAAAAATTCTGTTTTCTCCGACAGAGTTCACGTAGCCCAATAATAATAATATAATAATTTCAGTTTCAGACAATTCAGTGATTAACATTTCATAGCTTCGGGGAATTGGTCATTTTAGTACTCATACTGATTACTCATTTATCCTCTTTCAGTTGTAGGGGCTAGGCGAAACAGAACCCCTTGACACTACGGCGTTAATATGCCTGTTATACCAGGCCTTGAAGGATGAGTTTGGAGAACTGGTGCAATGATTATTAGCAAGAACAACGTGAATGCCTCAGTGCCACCTTTTACCATACTTCACATGGACTACCGTGGGATTGAAACCCTGCTTCCATGATGACACTAGCGTCACGACCTTGATTTATCATTGCTAGAAATTTATATGGAAGCAGGGGGAGCGATATTCACTGTTCCAGAGCATTACGTCATAGTATGTTTACTGCTTTTCTCACGGTGTTAATTGGTTTCGATGTGTAATGTTACTGGTATTCTTAAGTAAACTGTACATTTCTGTACATTTTTTTCCCCTTGGCACTACAGCCCCAGTGGGCCTAGGCCTACCTCCATGAACTTCTCCGTTCACTTCAGTTTTTCTAGATCTTACACATTCGGTAGGACTCCTTGGGCGGGTGATCAGCTCGTCACAAGGCCTCTACCTGTACACAAACACAGAAAAACGCACACACAAACCAAACATCCATGCCCTGAGTGGGATTCGAACCCACGATCCCGGTTTCCAAGCGAGCGAAGACAGTACATGCCTTAGACCGCTCGGCTACCGTGACCGGCTTCTTCATCATTAGGACCTCCTAATCCTACGGTGACAATTATTATACCGATTGGCCATATATTTATTATTAATAAGGATTCGGTTATACACAGGTGCGAATGCATGGAAGGTAAGGTAAAAAAAGGTAAAGCTCTCCCTGTAACAGGCCGTGTAGGCCCATAGGCTTGTGAGACGTCGAGGCTCCCACTCTCTCTCTAGGCAGTGAGCTCACAGATGGCGGTAAGGTTGTCAGCCTTACGCGCCGGCCGCCCTTATCCCTACCCCCCAGGAAGATTACTGGTACTCATTTCTGTTAGAGGGTGAGTCGACCCCAGGGTTATAGTGCGGCCGGAAGGATTAGGTAACTTGAAAAATCCAATGAATCTCATCGGGACTCGAACCCGCATCCTTCATGCTTGTAGCACAGTGCCTCAACCAACTACGCTACCACGTGCGCATGCATGGAAGGTTAGTTCTCATCTTTCTTAAGTCTCTTGTTTAGTGACGCTGTCAGTTTCGAGTGTATAGAGAGTCCATGATAAGATGGTAATGAATATCGAACAGCTATTGGAATGAGGCTTGGCAGGGAAAACTGAAGTGCTCGAAAAAAACCAGCACGATTGCCACTTTGTCCGCCACAAATCCCACGTGAGACGGAACCCGGGTGGAAAGCCGGCGATTAACCGCCTGTGCTATGGCATAGTCTTTTTAACAGACATAAAAAAATATTAATGAAGCTTCAGGAATGCGGTGGAAATTTAAATATTGAACTAAAAATGTGTTCGAAAGTAACCGTGCCTTAGAAATCGTGTGCTGTAATAATACTTCCGTGACTTCGTGACAATGATTATTGGCCAAGCTTCTGTATAGACTACTAGATATATTAATTCACTTAATCGTGAAGTGCTACCAGAAATTTGGCCTCTCCTGTATTGCTGACCAGCTATGCTAATTTACAGATTTCAAATCGAGAGTTTCCTGTTATTTAAACTGGTGAGAAATTGATGCCTGGTGTCTTGTGTAAATGCCATAAGAAACGTGACTTCTAAACGCGTACATGTGAACTGGTACAGAGCCACGATTCGCCTATAAATGCAGTCTTAACAGGTAACAACAATTTTTAAGTTCTTAATGCTGTACTACACGTTTCGAGATTAAAACAAGTACTGATAGATAACGTGGTACACATTTGATATCAAAGTACGTAACTTATATGCCATCAGGAACCAAGCGGTGGCGGTGATAGTAGTACTGGGAGGGAGTAAAGTTTTTATTGTTTCCCTTGTTTGCTCGTTCCTGTTTTCTTTTGGATCTTCCTATAGGATAGTAATGTGCAGTTTGTTTTTGGATCCTTTAGGCGTGTAAAAATATTAATTTTTTATATTCCAGGAGTTTTTCTTCCAAAAACTTCGTCGTCCGTCCTTGTGAAAATTTCGTTATATGGTCAGTAAAAAGTAATCATGCTTTTTTTATAATTTCATCATTCACATTTCACTGGTGTGAAGAAGATGGGGAAAGAGCTCGCATTTTGTATAATTTTAACTTTGGAGAAATTTCAGTTAAAACTATTGTCACGCGTAGAGCGTGACTATAGAAGGGGGTTTTGATCTGTAGTTAGATTTATTGGACTCTTACAGATCAGTGACTTCAAGTAATTATAACCGTTTCACTAATTCATGCACTTTACAATTTAGTAGAGCACACATTTAAATCTTCTCATGCTGCTGCGTCTTCACCACTCTTCTGGTAACCGCTTCCAACGGCGGCCGTTCCGCTTCCTCTGAGTTCCCGAACTGTCCCCGGCCTCAGCTACCAGCTTCTCACAGCAACAGCTATCAAAGACTTAACCCCAGCAGTTTTCTAACTCATTCACCCACCCACCAACCAACCAACCAGCTCTTCACTACCTCCACAGACCAATTTACTCCCCACTAACTGACCTGTTTATAACATCTCGGCACGGACCGCGTAGAAAACACTATTCCTCTGTTGCTTGACGGTCGCATGACGTATTCCATTGTTGGGTGCGCAGCCATCGGCACGGGCCTCGCAGATAATACCATTCCTCTTTTGCTGTTTACGGGCTATTACTTAGCAACGGATGTTTTATAGTTGCTTATTTCGTTGTCGTTGCATAGCAACGGGTTTACATACCACACTATTAGGTTTCGGTGTATTATTTTAAGCCGGAATGCTTTTGAAAATTCCAGGATGAGTCTGTATGGTTTGCTTCTTAATCCAGCTCTACCTCTGTATCTCACACCAGATGATTGCATCTAGGGATAGAACGATGATTCTCCACGCTTTCTTAACTTCGGCATTAAATGAACGGAAGGTTTCACCCCCGTGCTCGCGTCGTTCGTACCAACTGCATGGAATTGTGGGTACTTGAATCGACCTTAGACACACTGCTGTCAAGGAGTTCAACTTGATCCAAGTACAAATTATGATATTTAGAATTCGAGATTCTCACAGCGGTGGCTGTGAAGTGTTCTGTCTTCGGGGATATAACGCCGCGTAGTCTGTTGAAAATCAGTCGATGTTTCGGAGGATTATGTCGCCTCCGTCTTCAGAGTCGACGAATAAACCGGGCAAGAAACCACCATGAGGTAGGCAGCTTTTCAACGGATTGCACGGCTATAATCCAGAATATAGAACTCTCTTATAATGGTATTCTTTGTTGTAATGGAAACTAAAGATTTATTTTAATTCCGAACACACTTCTGCATTAGTTATGGCCATATACCTCCAATAAAGTCCTCTCCCCCTCACTTTTCTGAAAAGAGTGACAGAATACGTCCCCACAGTTTTGCTGTTACATTGTTGTGCAACTTCATAAATAAATTTT
Source organism: Cryptotermes secundus (assembly GCF_002891405.2). NCBI lineage: Eukaryota > Metazoa > Arthropoda > Insecta > Blattodea > Kalotermitidae > Cryptotermes > Cryptotermes secundus. The sequence continues at coordinate 1,212,099 of NW_019737096.1, read as the reverse complement.
AGTGCCTTTTGTTTTCACTCCTCACACTGTAAACACAGGTGTGCAGGTCTGTGACAAATTAAAAGACTGGTGAAGAAATGCGAGTTTATGCGTACGAGCTTGGTGTCAGAGCAAACACTGATAAGAGACTGCGAGGTCTCGAATCCAGATATTCACGTGTTAACGTGTCTGTTCGTTGCGGGTGTCATGTCAAGCCGTAAAACGTGCAGACTTATTATCTATTACATTGCGAACTATGCACTTAGTAGCTTCATGTACATGTGTATAATCAGATACAGACCTACACAGCAGTATTTTCCCAACCTCTGATTTAAAGTAGGCCTTGTACACGATTTTCCTTTGTATCCAGTTTCTCGGCACTGAGTTTTATGTATTTGCGGTTACCAATTTGTGATTTGTTCTATTTTAGTGCATTCACAGCGAACGTATGAACGTATTATTTTTGCTGTGTCTGTTTAAACTGTTTTTATATACTTACTTACTCATGGAATTGAGCCCTTCTGGAGGAGCCGCCAATTCTGCTCCTACTCAAGAATGTCCCAGCATTTTATGGAACCCGAAGGTTTATTTCCGTGTTCAAAAGAACTCTGCACTGGTCCCTATCCTGAGAGATCAATCCAGTCCATACCATACCATCCTATCTCTCTAAGATCAATTTTAATATTGTCCACCCACCTACGCCTTGGTCTTCCCAGTGGTCTCTTTCCTAATGGCTTTCCCACCAATATCATATGTTCATTGTACTTATACTTGGAGAAGAATACAAGTAATGCAGCTAACTGTTCGCATATGGAACCCGAAAATCGCCGAACGGATATTTTATTAAATTTGGTATTGGGGAATTTACTTGGCTTTACCGACAGATCTTAACTCGGGAACAGCAATATTGACCGCTTAACATGAAAACGTATGTGCGTTTCTGAGTGTATCTTAGCATAACTCGTTAAGTATTTATCGTACTGAATAATAATTCAAACAGAAGGTGTAAAATAATGAAACATACATTGCAAGTACACATTTTACACACGTCCTACGATTTTTGAGATAAATAAAAGATATACTACCACAGCCAGTGATGGCCGCAAAGCGTCGTACAAGAATTTACTGCCAATATGTTTCAGCGCTGTTTTCGACAGCTATATCAGCGTTGGCAGACTGGCATAGCGGCCAACGGCAACTATTTTGAGGGCCGATGTGGATCTGCGTAAGAGTATGTGAATACCTTGTAATATGGTGTGATAAAACCACATTCCACCAATTTAATGACTACCACGTAATTATTTCCTGTGTCAACCCAGAATTGGAGAACTGTTGAACCTATTTTGGTTAGATTTTATGTTATAGGTCGTTGATTGTCGCCCCTCACGCATTTGCACTCTGTAACATAGTCAGAAGTGCATATTCAGGAACTGTAAATCTGAAGGCGGCAATAACAAAGTCGACGCGGCAGAATTGTTATGCTGTGCGTGCATTTCCTGACTTGTTAGACCTACTTAGATTACGCTTTGGTAAGTGTTAGCAGCGGCGGCGTACCGCTCAGTTTCTCATAGGGTTTTGACGTCGGTAACAACGGTAGTTTTTCTTCCCCCCCCCTCTTCTCGGGGAACCTCGTAGGTGTTGCTTGTGGCGCGATGTCCATACGACCATTACAGTACAGACGAAGATAAAATCTTCGGCAGTCCCATATGTCGGGACTCTGAACTCCCCATCAGGTGTGTAATCCAAATGGCAGGTGGAGGATGCGACCGCTTAGTATGATGGTCCGAATGTGTTGAATAAGGACCCATGAACCAACAGAGGGATGACCTTGTACCTGATACTCAAAATACTGGGACCTCCTTTCTCCAGGGACCAGTCGGAGCAAGCTAGTGAGTACATGACGACGGTGATGATCTGTCTCTCTGTGGCTCTGCAGCCCTTTGTTGGACCTTTGCCGCTTTTTAAGTTTCATCATCTTTTCAAAAAGTCGGTAGGACTCCTTGGACGGGGGATCAGTCCGTCGCAGGGCCGCTACCTACACACAGGACAACACAAACACAAAATAAACACAGACATCCATGCCTCAAGTGGGATTCTAACCCATGATCCCAGTGTTTGAACGAGCGAAGGCAGTTCGTGCCTTAGACCGTGCGGCCACTGTGTGTTCGGCGATGATGATCCATAGGCAGAAGAAAACTTAAGTATTCTCTTAAATTATAAGTTTCGTAAATATCGGATTAACTGGCTTTAACAACAATAAAGCAGTAAATCTGTTAAACCAGAAGTATGTGCAACAGAGAAGCTGGTTTTATGCGTTCTGCTCTGAACTCGTTCTTTTAATCGTATCAGCACGTGCTTTCCAGCTAATGGTTGCAGTCATCTGTTCTTCACATCATTTATTTCAGAGATCACAATGGTGTTTTTGACTAGTTGAATGCACAGTCGCTTTTAACAGTTCGTGATTTAACTCTGACTGGTGCTGTAGGTCATTAGAACATATGTGTCTTTTGAGGTGGACGCGATGCTCACGTTTTGTCGCTCTGTCGTTTCGTAAGAATGGAAACAAACCGCGTTGTGTTTTCATATTGTCATTCTGTTGTACAATAACGCATGTCAGTGTAATAATACCCCACCAGACGCAGTGCGTGCTGTATTATCTCCGTCTCTAAGCACGCACTTAAGTCAAGGCCAGAGAACAACCATTCATAATATACACATCAACATTGTGTGTGTATACAGGTGGAAGGGGTGTACAACAGGTTGACTTTATGCCGTGTCAGACACCATAAGTTATCATTCTTCCATTTAATCTTGTATTACACGTATAGTTAGTGCCTCGTAACTTCAGCCGCGCGGAAAGGTAAACGCTGTTGTGGAGCACACGAAGCTGTACGCTTGCTGTGGTGACGTTCAGAGCTACTCCCCGAGCGGAAAACATTGCCAGTGGAGACCAGGAGTAGATACACCACGTACTATACACCTGACCACACTCCTAGGCGCTAAATTCTAAACTGGTAGTACCCACGCTGACGTAAGATGACAAGACTACCCCCCCCCCCCCGCTCCGCGAGAGATGGTATGACCCCTCTACCACGGCTAGGGTTACGAGGAACTAACAGTAGTTTCCAAGTATGGAACGAATATGTAAAGTCGGGTCGGGCTTGATCTGCGTATGCCATGAGGTGAAGACGAAGAATCGTTTTCGTCTGCAACTTTCTTGCTTCATTCTGTTTCAGGAAAGGTCAGTAGTATATCTTCTTTTTATAATGGACCCCACTTGCTGGAAAATTTTGGCCCCCGAACCTGTAGGAGTTTTCTTAAATAGGCAGGCTTGTGGTTCCGTTTCGGATGATTGGATTTATTAGCACTTTGGTTACAAGTTCTCTTAATCACATTTAAATACAGCGCTATTGTTGATTTCCACAAGTTACAGTCCACCGTTACACACGCACTAGGATCCGCAGTCTTCGCTAGTCTCTATCCTGGTAACGGAATTAAAACCGTCTCACTGTGACTGAGTCTTCTTTTCACACACGAAGTCTTCACAGGCAGACTTCATATTCTTCTTGTATGACGAACTTTCCGTGGCTGTCTTCCACCGATAACTCAGACTGGCTGTATTCACTTCTCTTATGAGCACTCTGCACTAGTCTCTCAGTCTAGTCTTAAGTCACATTGCGACTGATGGTCAGTCAGTCAGTCAATAAGTAAGTCTTCTCATGACCAGATATATATTACTATTTGACAGTTACGGTCGTGTTTTTATGGGGCGCCCTCTCTGACGAGAAGACGGGTCTGTCTTTTGTACATGCTGCTGGTCCTTGCCAGCGCAGTCTTTCTCGGGCCCGATTCCCTTGGGACTCGCGACAATGTTTTACTGTCTCAGATTTGAGGCTTCCCTTTTCGTTGCCTCTTACGACTCGCAGGGTCACGGTGGAGGTATTCGACCCCCGCCTCCACACGGGCGAGGGTCTAAGAGAGAAACAGAGTTACTTTACGACTGGCGGTTTACCGCCAATCAGTTCGTCTTGGCGTCAGGCCCCTTGAGGATCACGACCAGAGATATCTTCTTTCCAACTGAACTCTTGCGGTAATAGTCCTTATGTAACATCCTCTCTGACGAGAAGATGCGTCTGTCTCTTATGAATACACTCGACCTTTCGTCCAACTGAACTCTTGCGGTAATAGTCCTTATGTAACATCCTCTCTGACGAGAAGATGCGTCTGTCTCTTATGAATACACTCGACCTTTCGTCGAGTGTATATTTCGCACATATAATATGTTATCGAAAACCCTTCCATTTGCTTTACACACAAGTCCTCTGTCAGTACAGGCTTTACATAGTAGATCATGCATAACTTACAGATCTTATGCTACAACGAACACTTAGTTATTTGAACGGTCATAAGCTTGACCACCGCCAAGTTTAAGCCTTTTATATTTTCTGTGTCTGGCTTTACCGCGAACATGTTCATTATCATGATTTTGTATGACTTCTGCTTGTCTGCACAATTTTGTTGTATAATCGTATACACACGGAAGGTTGAAAGCCATATGCAAGTCGCGGACTGGTGTGCACCTTGGAAAATTTCCAGTGATGCGCAAACCCTTGTTTTGCAAGCGCTGCAATTTTAGGAGGTAGGTGTCTGCCTCTAATTCCCAGGCGGGACAAGCTAAGTCATTACTGAGCTGATCAGTGCCGTATAGAGGGATAGTTTAATGTTTGCGTTTAGACGCTCACTTTTGAATAGGGAGTAGATTCTAATAAATGTTCTGAAAGCCTTGGCTTCAGTCATTTCTATGTGAAGTCCCCACGTAATCCTCTTATCGAAGATTACGCCCATGTATTTTACATGATTGACGAAGGGGATATTCTGCCCATTCAATGTAAGATGAGTCTGAGGGGTCTAGGTCTATGAGAGAAGTAGATTGCCTGAGTTTTATCTTCATTGATTTTTATGTTCCAGCGATCACACAACGTCTCAAAAACCCTGAGACCTCGCTGCAGCTTTCTGAGAACATAACCCTCTTTGCGGTCTGTCGCATATATACAGGTGTCGTCAGCAAAGAGACCCAGATAGACACCACGTGTCTGGGGCGTATCGTTTATATATAGACTGTACAGTGTGGGGGAGAGAACAGAACCTTGTGGCACTCCTGCTTGTATATCTTGGTGTAGGCATTTCACCGTCGACTGAAAGTCTGAATTTTCTCTGAGAAAGGAAAGAGCTAATAAGCTTCATTAGACTTATCGAAAATTGGAATGCAGATAATTTATATAGCAAGCCAGTGTGCCATGTTTTATCAAAGGCTTTTTCAATATCCAAGAATGTTTAACGGTCCGTTACCTAGCAACGCTTTGGCCATCCACGTTACAATATATTTTTTTTTTAATTCTTGGACAACCGTCATGTGTTCTTCGATTGTTTTATTTAAATAAATGCTGGGCTTCTGGGTCCACGTTATCGCCTTTTGTAGTAAGAACCCAGATTAAAGATTGTCCTAATGTATTCGCACACCTCACCACCGAAATACTAATTTGTGGAGAATGACGGAAGGTAATTCAAGACTCTGGACGAACGAATTGGTTCAGTTAATCATTTTAATTAATTCAGTTATCTAAAATGTTTACAATATTATATTTAAGCATACTGTTACACTCTACACAATATATGACACAAACTCCGTCCTAANTTATCTTCATTGATTTTTATGTTCCAGCGATCACACAACGTCTCAAAAACCCTGAGACCTCGCTGCAGCTTTCTGAGAACATAACCCTCTTTGCGGTCTGTCGCATATATACAGGTGTCGTCAGCAAAGAGACCCAGATAGACACCACGTGTCTGGGGCGTATCGTTTATATATAGACTGTACAGTGTGGGGGAGAGAACAGAACCTTGTGGCACTCCTGCTTGTATATCTTGGTGTAGGCATTTCACCGTCGACTGAAAGTCTGAATTTTCTCTGAGAAAGGAAAGAGCTAATAAGCTTCATTAGACTTATCGAAAATTGGAATGCAGATAATTTATATAGCAAGCCAGTGTGCCATGTTTTATCAAAGGCTTTTTCAATATCCAAGAATGTTTAACGGTCCGTTACCTAGCAACGCTTTGGCCATCCACGTTACAATATTTTTTTTTTAATTCTTGGACAACCGTCATGTGTTCTTCGATTGTTTTATTTAAATAAATGCTGGGCTTCTGGGTCCACGTTATCGCCTTTTGTAGTAAGAACCCAGATTAAAGATTGTCCTAATGTATTCGCACACCTCACCACCGAAATACTAATTTGTGGAGAATGACGGAAGGTAATTCAAGACTCTGGACGAACGAATTGGTTCAGTTAATCATTTTAATTAATTCAGTTATCTAAAATGTTTACAATATTATATTTAAGCATCCTGTTACACTCTACACAATATATGACACAAACTCCGTCCTATGTCCAACAATTTATTGTACACGTAGTTCTTTCGTCTTACTTTCTTCTACACTACATGTTTCGGCCGTAAATGGCTATCATCAGGTGTATACTCTCACGTAGCTGCTGCACTGCACGTAGTTTAAAATTTAAAAAACACTAGTCTTCCCAATTGTTCATTTCTCCGTTGCTAACAGGTTTCGATATATCAGAATCCTCCCCGCTGATATCTGGCAGAGATATACAAAGTCTTTGTTAACCTATACACGTCAATTTGATTTTCAAAAACTGGCACTTTTAAAATCTTTAATTCCAATTTAAAAATTTCTTTAAATTTTTTTCAAATTTTAAAATTTAACATTCTCAGGGGTACCCGCCCTATGTCTATAGTGCTGCAGCGGCTACTTCTTGTTTTCAGCACTGTTCGGGTATTATTCTGTGTAGGCTCCCTGTGTGCATGCCGCTGCTTATATTTAATACGTGAGCACACGTATAACCTGCCCCAGCGCCACTTTGTCCATCACAAATCCCACTTGACCAGACCCGGGATCGAACCCGGGCCGCCGCGGTGGGAAGCCAGCGACTAACCGCTTGAGCTATTGCGCGGCCTCAGTTTTTTTGCTTAGAATGACCGATACTGTGACGTACCAGAATATTGACCTTCCTTCCGGAGACAATCTGTGTACTCATGTAATGGCTCCACAAATAGTCATGAATTTCTGTGCATTACTTGTACTTATATTCCCGGTTCGTATTGCAGTAGCGTATCTGAAACCAGAATCTTCATATGAATGACGAGGCATGCTAGTCTACCAACGAACTCCATGGAGCCGACAGTCGCTCAGCTACTCAAGAATTCCCCAACATTTTACGGAACCCGAAGGTTCATTACTGTGTTCGCAAGAGCGCGCCACTGGTCCCTACCCTGAGCCGGATTAATGCAGTCCATATATATCTATCCTATTTCTCGAAAACTCATATCATTGTTATTCTCGCACTTACGTCAAGATCTTCCTGATGGTCTCTTTCTTTGAAAAATGTTGCACTGAGACCATATTGAATTCTGTTCCAACATGGACTACTTCGTGGTTTCTCAGACTATGTTGCATACCCCCAGGGGGTATGCAACATAGTGTAGGGGTTGGGAGTTCTGAAGAGTTGTTTGAAATAAATGTAGGTGCCGAAAAATGTAGCTGCAGCAGACAAAATATTTCGTGAATCTTTTCGTGGCTCTACAGAAACATTTTATAGTTCCCTGTAGAAGCAGAGTACCTGTAAAGCTGTTTGGATCCCTACTGTCACCATACACTTTAGCAGGAGAACATTTCTCTGACCGTCGGGTGGGGGGGCGCTTTGTCAACTAAGTTTGATAACCCCCGGGCTGGTACCTTACATTACATATTGTCGCGTGTTGATTATGCAGGGCGACAGATAACTTCACATGGGTCTCCGATTGAACGAGTTTTTATTGAACGCTCACTTTTACACACACAAGTACAATTATTATCACTTCAACTGCATTCTGCAGCAGCCATCTTCCAACTCTGGTCTTCTCACTCTCTCCAACCGCGACTATCTAAAGACCCTCAAGACTGACTTGGCGAATGCATTAACCCCTTTATATATCCGCGACCGTTGCTACGCAGTGAACCCTCTGTTGTCTTGGGAATGCGATACGTTGTAGAATACCGGTAAAGTGTTTGGTTTCACAACGAACCTTCCGTCTCCGGGGAAACACGTTTGTTGCCCAAGGCATTCCCAGCCAACGGCCTGTCTGGGATTTTGTTGCCGCTGAAATAACACGTTACATTAATGTACATGTATATCGGTATGTACTGACTTGATAAAGAATTGACGGGAAAAATAGTGTACTATAAATGTATCAGTATTTTATGTTCTGTAATTTATTTGAGTCCGTCGTGCCGTTTTCAAAATAATGGCCACAGTATACTCAATTGGAGCTACAAATAAAAGTAAACCAGTGATACGCAGTGCATCTAGCTAATGTATAAGGAAACTGTTAAGGAAATGCCGAAAACCAAGACATGCGCATTTGGGTTACGTATAGTGCTGCCGGTAGCCTATGTTGGTCTCCACTTTATATCGGACCACATTTTGAGTCACTGGTTTAGAGAATAAGGATTGGACACCCTTCCTGCACCCTGCAACTTGCTGCATCATTCGGAACATAATTAAAATAACACATCGGCTCCTTTAAAAGTACATTAAGTGGGAGGATCCTGCCCCATCGACCAAGACCGACTCAAGTCAACCCGACGGCTTCATGAAACGATGTCCAATAGTGGTACAATTCATTTGAGGTGTTCATGCTGATTTTGTGCCGCAGTGACGGAGGAGGGTTCAAGGGGGGTAAACCTAAGGCAGCCGGTAAGAGAATGATTTAAAGGAACAAGATGGAAACGAAAGGGTAAATTTCGGTAATATCCTTGAATTTCACATAGAGTTTCACCCCCAGCGAGAGAAATTGGGGGAAGTTGGTTGCCACCGAAATATCAGACAGTATTTTTTTCTGTTCAGAATACAGAAAGGAAAAAGGGTTTATTCCCTTAGGAATGAGATTATTTGAAATTGCTAATGAGCATCAACTTTAATGTTCGTGATAAATGTAATAATACTGCTAATATTTTTTTTTTAATTCACTTAGTGGGGGGTTAAGTCCAACTGGGTCCATTCGGCACGGCGGCCACTGATTGGCCTATTGTAGCTTGCCCCAGGTGATTATGATGATGGAGAATTTGGCGGAATAAANAGCGCCACTTTGTCCACCACAAATCCCACTTGACCAGACCCGGGTTTGAACCCGGGCCGCCGCGGTGGGAAACCAGCGACTAACCGATTGGGCTATGGCGCGGCCTTACTGCTATTAATAATAATAACAATAATAATTCAGTTCAATTCTTATTTATTTACAGTTTCCAAAACATTAAGACGGAATTTAGAACCAAGGTAAATTTGATTAAGGAACAGGGCTTCGAGGCGATGTCTCGTCATATGGAAAGTGTACAATTTTAACTGCTCTAAAGCAAGAAAATAGCATAAATGAACTTGAGGAAAGAAACTACTAAAACAGAGGGCCGCAAACCTCTAATGGACTCGTTCCAGTTTGTATTCAAGCTTAGATCTAACAGAAATAATACCATATAATCTGTTCATACATTCAAGATATTAGAATGCGGGGGTAAAGCTACGAAGTAGATCTAGCAGTTTAATACAGTGGGAACAAATATGGTTGACGTAGTTATCAAAATGAAGTTTAGAATCAAGAAATAATGATAATAACAATCGAAAATTCTACGAGAATGACTACTACTACTACTACTACTACTACTACTACTACTACTGCTACTGCTACTACTACTACTACTACTACTACTACTACTACTACTGCTACTACTACTACTACTACTACCACCACCACTACCACTACCACTCCTCCTCCTCCTCCTCCTAGATTCTGCAGTTCCTTTCTTACATTTCTTTTCTGGAAGTTCTTGAAATTTCTGTGTGTTTTTACACATTCTTGTTTCATGAAGTTAAATGCATATCTCCAACTTTTGTTTTTCGTCTCATTGTGTGCACACCATTGCCGTGAACCAGTTTATCTCTGTAGCATTGTTGGCTACGTATTACTGCTGTTTCATACACTGTAAGATAGTCTTTTCAGAATGTTTATCGAGCGGAAATAACATAGACGAAGTTCGCGGATATGCAAGTGGCTTTAGTCCACAATAACTCGACGGCCACTCCGGTTCCATTACGGGCTAAATGCAGTCCGGAGTGGCATTAGCCAAAGTATGACCCGCTCTCGGAGATACTTCCTGGCCCTTTAGGAGACCGTTATCTTATTGCTCCTGACCAGTGTCTGTTGATGTCTGCTCCATATACAAACAAAACAAACTCCGTGGCTTTAGTCCGCAAGCGACCGCCCCTTGTCGGCGAAGTTAATGCCAACTTTAGCGGATAGAGAGTGTCGCGTGGTCAGCGCAACGAATCCCTCCCGGTCGATAATTTCGGTTTTCTAGACCGGATATGCTCCATATAGATCTCGAAATAGTTCAGAACCCTGTTTATACAGTACGAACTATAATCATTATGAAGAGAGCAGTCTTCTGGGATGTGGCACCGTGTAGATATGGTGTTAACCGACGTTTCGGAGGAAACGTATTGCCTCCATCTTCAGGCGATACGTTCCTCCGAAACGTCGTTTAACACCGCATCTACACGGTACCACATCCCAGAAGACTGCTTTCTTCATAGTCACGGCCGTGAAAACCTCATATTTTATATAATCAGTATGAATAAATTGTTCATGTGATGTATGACATAGCAATGTACTGCGCTGTTCTACGTTGTTTAGAAACAAAGGAACAGCTGAGCATGTTATACAGGGAGGATGTGTTGACCGGTTTCATGGCTCTGCGCATCACGGCGACCGGTGCACCACCGGCTGCGAGGCGCATACAAATTTTGCCGACGAATCAGCATGTCTCACGGCCGATAACACTCGGAATGAAGGAAAGTTCTTTGTTCACAGATCACAGGTTGTGTTGAAAATGCTGTCCCTGTACGCGTAGACATTCCTGGCACCGGAGGAAAAGGTTCTGATTTAGCCTTTGAAGCTNAAATTGTTCATGTGATGTATGACATAGCAATGTACTGCGCTGTTCTACGTTGTTTAGAAACAAAGGAACAGCTGAGCATGTTATACAGGGAGGATGTGTTGACCGGTTTCATGGTTCTGCGCATCACGGCGACCGGTGCACCACCGGCCGCGAAGCGCATAGGAATCAGCATGTCTGACGGCCGATAACACTCGGAATGAAGGAAAGTTCTTTGTTCACAGATCACAGGTTGTGTTGAAAATGCTGTCCCTGTACGCGTAGACATTCCTGGCACCGGAGGAAAAGGTTCTGATTTAGCCTTTGAAGCTGTTGTGCAGGAGGAGTATTTGCAATTTCCATACGAACATTTTCTCTTTAGTTCTTCCGTTTAAGGGCTACTGTTGTAAACTTTGTCCTTCAAACAACCCCAGAAGAAAAAATTAGGATTAAGCTTGGGTGAACGTGCTGGCCAAATATCAATGTTGATAATTCTGTCCCCGAAGACAACGGATAATGCCTGCATACACATGTGCAGTGTGGGCGGTAGCTGAGTGTTGCTGAAACTAGTTATAGAGTATTTCTTCTTCTGTCAATTGGGAAAAGAATTTCCCGAGAATGACATTACGTATTTTTTTCCAATTAATTGTTTCATTAAAAAGCACAGGTCCAACAATCCTTGCACATACAGCATATCAGACCCCAACTGNTAAGGGCTACTGTTGTAAACTTTGTCCTTCAAACAACCCCAGAAGAAAAAATTAGGATTAAGCTTGGGTGAACGTGCTGGCCAGATATCACTGTTGATAATTCTGTCCCCGAAGACAACGGATGATGCCTGCATACACATATGTGCAGTGTGGGCGGTAGCTGAGTGTTGCTGAAACCAGTTATAGAGTATTTCTTCTTCTGTCAACTGTGGAAAGAATTTCCCGACAATGACCTCTACATATTTTTCCCAATTAATTGTTTCGTTAAAAAGCACAGGTCCAACAATCCTTGCACATATTGCATATCAGACCCAAACTTTCACTGGATGGGACAGGAATTCGTGGGTCAGATGTGGATTCTGTGAACTCCAGTAGCGGTTATATTGCGTATTTATGTATCCCCGCAAGTCAGAAAAGAACGTAAATTGCGAATTGATCTCACCTTCGACGACAGACTGTAGAAACGAATTGAAAAAAATGAACCCTGCTAGCTGCACCGCGAGGCTGCAAGGCGTGGATTATTGCTGTTTTATAGGGTCTAAGCTTCAGCAATTGTGTTGCCGTTCTTGCACTAGACTTTGACACTCCCACTCTCTTGAGCTAGAAGTTTCAGTGATTGTTCAAGTCTGGTCCCCATGTCATCNTCACTGGATGGGACAGGAATTCGTGGGTCAGATGTGGATTCTGTGAACTCCAGTAGCGGTTATATTGCGTATTTATGTATCCCCGCAAGTCAGAAAAGAACGTAAATTGCGAATTGATCTCACCTTCGACGACAGACTGTAGAAACGAACTGAAAAAATGAACCCTGCTAGCTGCACCGCGCGGCTGCAAGGCGTGAATTATTGCTGTTTTATAGGTCTAAGCTTCAGCAATTGTGTTGCCGTCTTGCACTAGACTTTGACACTCCCAGTCTCTAGAGCTAGAAGTTTCAGTGATTGTTCAAGTCTGGCCCCTATGTCATCTAACTTCTCAGTAAGCATTCGGCGTTTGTATGTTTGTTTCTTGGCTATTAAGAGTCCCGTTCTAAGTTTATTCACCAAATCATGAATTGTTTGCCTGCTGGAAACTCTTTCATCACGAAATTTGCTTCGAAATTTTCACCGATACTTTCTAGTAGATCTGTATTTCACATAGATGTCATACATAAGTGCACGTTGCTGTAAAGTATACCGCACCATGACGTAAGACACTGCTCCTTGCTTGTAACTGTTAATAGAAAGGCCTCATGGAGCTGATAGCTGTTACCTTCTGCTGACAGATTATAAACAAACACCAACGTATGAACCGTACTCTCGCCGTGAAACATAATGCCGTCAAACGGTCAAGAAAGTTAATGACTTCTCATAATTCCAAAAGTTACGGCCATCAGGCATACTGATTCATGGGGCAAATTCGTATGTGTCTCGCAACCGGCGGTGCAGCGGTCGCCATGAAGCGTAGAACCGCGAACCGGTCAAGAAAATTAAAAAGAACTATAAATATAATGTATATACCATTCTACTACGAATTTGTGCGAAAGTAGGTTTTAAAACGGTTGCTCTGTCTGCACGCAGCCATTTTCTTCCAGTACTAAAAAAATTTTCGGGGTTTTGTTACCATTGCCTCATCACGTGACAACGCAGTATTGAACTTCTGTAGAACGAAGACTTCGGTCAAGTACAGATTATGGGCCTTGTTAAGGTACCATTTCGAAATGTGTGTGGAGATCCACGAGGGAAAACACCGAATTATTCGTATCGTAAGAAAACGCTGGAAATCGAATCGGGTGGCATAGGGAGTCACGCAGCGTACAGTGGTTAACACTTCTGTTTCGTACTGTGCAGATTCCAGGCTCGTATATTTACCGGAAAATAAATCTGCTATGGTGATAACTTGTCACGGTTTTCCTCTTTAAGGAAACATCATCGGTTCCTTCCGTGGCGTTTGCAATGATCATCCTTCGAAAGATTGACACTGAATCGTAAATTTAGCCAAGAAATTAAAACATGAACCACCGAATCAGATTTCCGAAGGTTGTAAAATAGGGTTCCATAGTGTGTAGTTGGCCCAAATCTTGTTAAACATGCTGTTTCTGTCACATAGTCCGTTGTTTACCTCAGGACTCATATTTGGTTTGTTGTGGGATCTAATCGAGGGGAGTGAATTTCCAGAGAAAAGGACTGGATGTGCTTTAAGCCGGGGGTCACGAGGCCGAGTGATTACTTTTGTGCAGTGAATAGAAGAGGCGTGGAACAAACTCGCATCTCGCTGCTTTGAGCCAGCGGCAACTGCTTTGGCTTGTTCACAGCGATTGGTTTAGAGGACGAAGTGAAGAATAGGAAAGCCTTGTGGTTCTCCTCGGGGAACGGATTTTGATGAGAACTGCAATTAAAGTATGAACCTGAAAGCACACTTTGGAGCCTGTTCAAATATCCCGGTTCCCCTGCTCCTCAGTTTCGTTGCCATTGTTATGGAAATACTTGCAAGCCTGAATATTAAGACAGAAGTGCTGGAATTCAGGGAGTACGTATTACACGACACGGAAGTTGTAGCCAGAACTTCGATTTGATTTGAAACAGGCGTTCAGATCTGCTCTGATAGGCCTCAGCCATGGGAGATTTATGGATTCTAGCCCCCCTCCCCCTACAAAGTGCCAGGGACAACACAAAAAAGTTGTCTTGTTG
>NW_019737096.1:1062721-1197485 GCF_002891405.2 Cryptotermes secundus | reverse complement strand
GGATGTATAGATCCACATTTTCTTGACCTCGACACTAGCTGGAGGTGAGTGGTCAGCTTCACGCCCCGGCCTCTTTACTCCCGGGAAAGAGCCCCCTGTACCAGTTGGATAGGAGCTTTGGTGGACCCCAGAGCCGATCTGGACGACGTGGAAAAGAGAAAATTCTTGATCCTACCGGCACTCGAACTCCAACCTCTTGGTCGTCCAGTTCGTAGCTAGCCGCTATACCGGCTACGCTAACCCAAAGAGTGCAGAGAAATTCAGATATAAAAAAGGAAGCTGACTATGACTTCTGAGCCTACCCTGCGAGTAAAGATTTTGAAATCAGTGTTACGCTTGTTGAATATTAGGAGACGAGAGAAATTGCGTAATGAGGAACTTCATGACTTGTACCCTTCGCCAAATTATGAAGCCAGATAGGATGAGTGGGTCAGGGCGTGTAGCACGCGTAGTAGAAAAGAGGAATGCACACAGGGTTTCGGTGGGAAAACTTGAAGGAAAGAGACCACTAGTAAGACCTAGAAGTAGGTGGGAGAATAGTATTGGAATGGGTCAAGGGGCACGCGGTAGCTTGTTGAGGAACTATGCTGCAAGCCGGAAGGTCGCGGATTCGGGTCTCGATGAAGTGGATTTTTTTCCTTCAGTTTATCTAATCCTTCCAGCCCTCCAATATGGTGCCTGGGATCGACTGAGCCTCTAACAGAAAAAAATGTACCAGGAATTTTCCTGGGGATAAAGGGCAGCCGGCGCGTAAGGCTGACAACCTCACGGCCAACTGTGGGCCGATTGTCTTGGAAATGTAGGAGCCTCAACGTCTCACAACCCCATGGGTCTCAGCGGCCTGTTACAGGGACAGCTTTTATGCGATACGGAAGAGGTGGGATGAGCGACCGTAAGAATATTTCCGGAGCGAGATTTGAACCATGGATTTCTCGAGAACGAAACCGGTATGTTGGCTGTTGCATCGTGGTGTCGTGTAGTGTGTACGTATTCAACTCTGCAAATCATGTTCGAAGAAATCAGGAAATTAGCAACGGAACTGGAAGTTACATTCAGAAGAAATTTAAGAACTCCATCTTTAGTTGCATGAACTCTGGTGGACCTGAGACACGGGTGCATTTCTTAGAAACTCGACGGCAGAACCATGGGACGCATTTTCTCTCCGTCCTGATAGACTACGCAGAAGCGTTATCTAACTCATTCCCCTCGCAATTTATTATCTTCTCCGTGATTCTTTCTTGTTTGCATTGCATTAAAATATTTTAGATAATTTGACACGTGACCCCGAAGTAAATTTGTTCTTCGGAGTGGCGGAGAATTCCAGGAATGTTTATTGTTTCGTGAAATTCCTCGTCGTGACCTAACTTACGCTTCTCAGGCAGCTGTCCACGAAACACTTCGAATAGTTTTTACATAAACAGCAACGTTCTGACGTGCATTTGGCAGGTGCCCGCTACGAGTTCAAGACGTCACCTTCGTCGGTAAATGTCTTCATGAAATCATTAGAGTCCGGGAGATACACCACGTGTGGGTATGCGCGTTTGTGTGTATGGGGGGTGGGGATTAGCTCCTTGCCCGTATGTAAAGTAGTCGTGGATAAAATTATAGTATTTTATGTTAATTTGAAGTAATTTTTTCATCTGTATCTAAAGCCTATTCCGATCGAACCTAGCGGATTAGTGTTGCGGCAACGCTTCGGGTGTTTGCCAGGACTCGGGGCATTTTGGCATACCGTTTGTGCTGCTTGTCTAGACGAATGGCTGAAGTATGGGACGAACTTGGCTGTCGGCGTTTAAATTCGTGCCGAGTCACAGCTCGTGACTGTTTTCCCATCCGTTCATAGACCTAACAGCATAATTAAATGCCACAAATAGGATCAGTTGAATTGATTGTGAGCTTACAGTACTTTCCAGGATTCGCTTCTTTCTGTAGCTACTGTTGTGGGCCTTGGGATGGAGTGACGGAACCCGTCAGTATTTGGCGTCCCTCGTGTAGGAACGGTTGTATGGGTGGCATTAGTATTCACTCATCTCTTTCATCATAATTATAGCCTTCCGGGTTGTGACACCGTGCAGCTGGGAAATGTTTGCCGCAGTATTATTTAAGATGGCATGAAGTTTCTTGCAGATGAGTTTCCACTGCTTCGGCGTGCTGGAGAACACTTTTGCACGATCCAGTGTGTTTGGATGGTATGCGCATTTCTTGGAAGGTCGGAAGCCGTTCTTCGTGACTACATCGCGCATTATTGTCACGGATGCGTACATAGGTCATGTCAAGACATCGTCCTAACTGACAGACCTGTGACTTGGCGTGAAATTGCTAATCAGGTTTTGGTAATTGCTGGATATATTGAAACAGCCATTCGTGCTCATCTGGAGTTCAGAAACTCGTATGCTGAAACAGCAGAACGTTGACCCAAAGAACTTCTTTAAATTCGTTGCTAAGCACATGTGTTGCGCTGTAAGGAAGAAGGAAGTAAGTGACTTTTCTTTTTTTCATTGGCACTACAGCCCCAGCGGACCTAGGCCTACCTCCATGAACTTCTCCGTTCACTTCGGTTTTTCTAGATCTTACACATTCGGTAGGACTCCTTGGGCGGGTGATCAGCTCGTCGCAAGGCCTTTACGTGTACACAAACACAGAAAAACGCACACGCACAAACTAAACATCCATGCCCTGAGTGGGATTCGAACCCACGATTCCGGTTTCAAAGCGAGCGAAGACAGTACATGCCTTAGACCACTCGGCTACCGTGACCGACAGTAAGCGACTTTATCGGAAGAAAATACTCGTGACGAAACCCGCACATACCACGAGAAAGCAAGAGAGCAAGGAGAGATGCCTACTTCACAGAGGAACAGGGCTTTAAAAATTATGCTGCCCCAAAGGACAGTTTCTGAATAAATGGGTTGGGCAGTGCTCCAGTATCGGACTTACAGTCTAGAGTTCACTACCGGTCATTTCCATTTCTTGGCATGTCGAATGGACCCTAAGGGAGACTTAAATGCTTGTATACACTAAAAATTCCCATCAGCATATTTGTCGTTTAGAGCGGACGGCTACTAGAGCTGTAAGCGGCTGTGTGTACGAAACTCGTAAAGTGGTAGAGGAAAAGTATTCAACCTGGGTATCTGTTGTGGAGAAACAGAGGAACCGTCAACAACATACCTAACAGCATTTTCAGAAATGCATTGTACTGCCCTGGTATTACGTTGTTTTTCGAATGGAAAGGTCCAGTAGTGTCGTGTGTTCTGTATCTGTTCTTTCATAACGTTTGTACTAATTAACCGACGCTGGATAAACGCCTTATTGACACCATATACGAGTAGTTGAAGGACGTTCTGACATCTCGTGTTTCAAAAGCCATGCCCCCAACAGACGCAACTTTATTGCCGTGTAAGCTCTAGGAGTTGTATATAGCGGTCATTTTATATAGGATTGTGGAAGTTTTATTGATTTTATTGATCTCTGAAGGCGTTTGTGAGCCGGGTTAGCGTAGTCGGTGTAGCGAGAAGCCACGGGCTGGACGACCAAGAGGTCGGAGTTCGAGTTCCGGTAGGGTAAAGAATTTCCTCTTCTCCACGTCGTCCAGACCGGCTCTGGGGTCCACCCAACCTCGTATCCAATGGGTACCGGGAGCTTTTTCCCCGGGGGTAAAGCGGCCGGGGCGTGAAGCTGACCACTCACCTCCAACTAGCGATGAAGTCAAGAAAATGTGGATCTATACACCCACTTCCCCATACGCCTCCATGGTGTAGTGCTTGATTAGTTAAGCACAGGGAGAACTCTACCTTTACCTTACCTTGTAGCTGAAGGCGTTTATGGCGTTAGGATCGACTGCTGTGGAAAATAAAAGCATGGCAACAATGCAAAATACATAGATTTCGTTTTTAAGTATTACTTCCTAAACGCTGTAGGCAGATATGTATATTATGCATGAAAGTTTGGTGTAATTGTACCCTGGTGACTGCGCAAATCGATGGGCTTGTTTCATTTTTTGACCTCAGACTTCACATGAACACTGTTGCCATTTTCTGTCGATTATTCAATTGGATGAATTGTGAGTTTTTTCCTGCTGATGCTACCTTGCGTGTGGAGAGGCACAAAATGAAGCAACCGTAATTAGGCTCACTGCATAGGACTACTCGCCAGACATTCGGGTGGTGGGCCTGAGAAAGATGAAAGACCCGTTGGGATAGCCGATCGCGTGTACAATGTTGGAGGCCGATGGAAACAGGGGAATTGCAGTTTCTGTGGTGGCGGCTTATCTCCCCCAGCAGGTGCTAATTGTCCGCCCGCCTCAAGTGCGAAGTGGCTCCAAGAAGGTGGAGTATACCTACCCGTCTGGCTGGTTGTCCAGTGTCTAACAAAGCAAACGCAATGGATGTTTCGTCTTTAAAGTAAAATTAGTTGGGCAGAAAGTATAAAGAACTTCATGCAATTTACAGGCTTTTCACATAGAAAGGAAGATGAGGCAGTTGCCCGGCGTAGTCTACATTAACCTGGCGCTGTATATGTATGATTCAAAGCCTTATAGACAGATACACGGGGAAATTGCTTCATGTGACGTAGAATCCAACTGAAAAGAAGTACTAGAATATGTATCACGTGAATGTATTTTTATGGATTATTGACGTCAGTATGTATTATTCATCCGGTTCTTTTTCTTCTCCATTATTGTCGTCGTCTTTAACTTTACATCGAATTTTATTTATTAATAAGGACCGCCTCTGTCATCAGAGTTGCTGGCTACAGATCCAGATGTCCCGGGTTCGATTCCCGGCGCTACCAGATTTTCTGAGAAGTTGTGGGTCTGGAATGGTGTCAACTCAGCTGCGTGAGGATAATTGAAGATCTATTTCAAGGAAACAGCGGCTCCGGTCTATAAAACCGAAACTAACAGCCGTGGGGATTCGTTGCGCTGACCACGCGACACCCTCCGCTAAATATGGCACAAACTTTGCTGGCAAGCGGCGTTCGCTCGGTCGGTACAGTTCGCTTGCGGACTACAGGCCACGGAGTTTGTTTTGTAATAGTAACGTTAGGTCGTGTTCTGTCTTCATCGTCGTCGTTATATTTTTCCATATCCGTTATTATCTTCTTTGTTTTCTACCTAGTAGATCCTAACACTTCTACCGTTTCTTCATATTCGTCAGTTTCGCAATAAGCCGTCTGGCACTATCTTTGCTGTTAATTCATCATCTACAGCTATATGTATGTGGTTGTGATTTTACAAGTTCTGGACCGTTCAGTAGCTGTGCCAAATGTGTACTGAAGTCACTGATAACACGAAATATCGACCTGTACTGTGTACAGAAGCGTGGCCTAGCTCCGCTAGACGCTTTTTAGTTTAAGTCATAACTTAAGTGTGCAACCTTACTGAAGGAAAGTGTGATGTGTCCAAAAGGTTTTCAGGTATGACGATTTTGGTTCCCATTGTATGCCGAAAGTAAAATCCAGTAACTTTCTAATGATGACGTAACAGTATATATCTCTGCCTGGCGATGTATCTTCAGAGATGCTGTAGACGCGGTTATTTCCGTAAATATACGTGTTTTTATCAGAACGCTTTCCATTCCAACACCATTGTAACATGTTAGGTTCATTTTGGCACAAGTAGTTGTATTTCTCATTCAGAATTCTTTACCCTTTCACGTTAATGCAAGAGTCCTTTTAGTGGGACAAACCTTAAATTGCCGGTCACGGTAGCCGAGCGGTCTAAAGCATGTACTCTCTTCGCTCGCTCGGAAGCCGGGATCGTGGGTTCGAATTACACACAAGGCATGGATGTTTGGTGTTTGTGTGTGTTTATTCTGTGTTTGTGTTGTCCCAGGTCTGTAAAACTCAATGAAACTAAGAAATCAGCCCTATGCTCCAAAGGTGGGAGTGAGAGGAAGGAAAAAATATATTCAGTCAGTAACAGTATTGTGTGGTAGCCGCCGTAATGAAGGCTGTGAAACTAATTTCCCTATGTTCAAGAACCTTGTGGCTGAATGAGGCCAAAAAGTATACTCTCATTACATAACCACACACTGTCCTATCTACGGGTACCTTGTTCTCATTCTGCATGCAGCCTGTCAGGTAGGTCACTGGCCGGTAAGTGTCGCCAATTAGTCATTGACAGGAATAGGCCCAACATTTAGTATCCATATCATTAAATTACGAAACGTAACATTACATGTAATGATTATCGTAAAGTAGGCCCCTTTCAACAAATATGTAATTCTGGAATGTTAATTACTCGTCAACATGTAACATGCCATAAGCGATGTCATACACGTAACAGCGTACAGAATATTGGTCACAGACTTTCCAGTACGAATAGATTATTACATTATCAGTTATTACACTCGACAGCAGTAGTGAAGGATGGTAAAACACGGGCGGTTAATTGAAGCAGGCTATATCCAGAACAAAGATTTGCCTTAAATGAGATCCTTAATTACAGCACCATAATTCCCCATTTTGAGGAAATGGAAGCAATTCTTAAAAGCTTGTCGGGTGGAAAATGCTCTCCACAGTTTAGTGCACACGAGTTTCGAAGTTTGTTGTCTGATGTCCCATGGTGTTAGTTTATTACAGACACCAGTGCACTGTTAACGGGACTAGTCAGCAGTAGAGATATCACACTGGCTGTAGTCATTAATTACATTATTCACAAGTTTAATTACTGTACTGAATAGGTGTGAATATTCGAATAATATAAATGTTACAGATTCTAGTTAGAATTTGTACGAGAAGTAAATTTTAAGTTCGGTTTGAAATTTGATGTAAAGTAAAGATTATAGTTATTGATACTGAAAAATTCAAGTTTCAGTGTAGATGTCTTGTACCAAATTTAATCGAAATCATTTTAATAGTTCTGGAAGTGAAACATGTATCGGGCTGGATAGATACTGAAGTCTTACCTCGCGCTACTTTCATGCACGTTCGGCGGACAATGTTACCGCCTTCTTCAGATACGAAATGCAGGATTAGTTGCAGTTATTTCCTGTAGAGAGCTGCGAACCGAAATTTCCGAGAATTGTTTTCAGCCTGAATTGAACCCATGTTACTGAATGGAACAGCACAAATTGAGGAAACTGAATTGCAGTGCAACTCAGGCTGATAATTCTCGGAAATTGCGGATGCGTTGCGGTTGCCAGTTTCCTTGGTGTGCCCTTGCACACCATGCTGCTTATCGTTTGAACTTACCTTCTCGTCGAACTGCGGTAACACTGTTTTGCTGCCCGCTTCCAGCTGCTACACTGATAAGAACCGAATTATGTTCCCTAAATCACACACTTCGTGAGATTCATACAAAATTTCCGAACCCGATTGCTTGTGTCGTCGTATTTCTTCCACATGGTAAGTGCTCGTGACACTTTTCAGTAGGCCTACTTGAAGTTCATAGCAACAATTAATTTTGGGGATGCTGTACGGCGATGTGTCAATGGCGGGGATTATGTAGCGTCTACTGAGTCATTGACGGATGGTTGTGAATTTGACAGAAATTATACGTGCCGTATTTCAAGCTACTCTGCCGGCATTTGATACTACAAGAGAGCTGAAACACTGTAGCCGTTGCTAGTTTTGTGCATTACCGCGTGAACACATTGACCTTATTCAAGTGGATTGAAGTGGGAACAGTCACTGCGCTGTGGTGTTACATAAGCCTCCCTCTCCCAACATTATACGGAACGTGGGTACGAGCATGAACTATACAGATTGCCACAATTTATAGTTTCATTAATGTGTTTGTATGTGTTGAAATCGATAGTTACCTGTGTAATTACGTCATAAAACGTCATGTTGCAGTTACTTATTTGCTGTGGCTTGAGTTACGAGATTGGCATAGCTGTGTTTACATGACCCCATAGTAGCTGAACCGTTAGTAGCAAATGTTTATGGTCGTTCAATGATCCACTTTGTTCTTACCAGACAAGTGCATTTAGTGGGTACAAGTTCGACTTGTTTTCAGCAACCCTTCAACAGATGATAAGGATTTCCTCATTCTCGTGACTTACGAACTGAATTACGTCCTTATTCCTCAAGATAGAGCATAGCAATATTCGTTTCACCTCAACATTTTCGTCTTCATCCTAGCCGTGTTGGCCGCGTTTACTTCGGCCTGGGTCTGAAATTGAACTCCCTCCTGATAGTACTCCTTGTACTGACATTTAACCCATTGAATCACGAATTTATTTTAAACGATACTTAAAAGATTCAGTTCCTGCCTTGCAGGAAATACACCGATCAGTAAGTTAAGGCCCTTTAGGGAAGTTATCGCTATTTCTTCTGAGAATCATGCGGGACACAGATGCAGTTTGGAGGCAAAATGAAGACATTTTTAATGTTAAAGGAGGTGGCGCATATAGTAAATGCTGTGTTTCTAGGAATTAAAGAATGCTTGAAATATAAATCTGTGCCCTCCAAGATGAGCCGGGCTAGCATAGTCGGTATAGGGACTGGTTACGGGCTGGACGACCGAGGGGTCGGAGTTCGAGTCCCGGTAGGATAAAGAATTTTGTCTTCTCCACGTCGTCCAAACAGGCTCTGGGGTCCACCCAACCTCCTGTCCACTGGGTACCGGTGTCTATTTCCCCGGGGGTAAAGCGGTCGGGACGTGAAGCTGACCACTAACCTCCAACTAGCGATGAAGTCAAGAAAATGTGGATCTATACATCCACTCCCCCGTACGCCTTCACGGCGTAGTGCTTAATTAGTTAAGCACAGAGACAACTTTACCTTCCAAGATTCCGCCATCTTGAATCCAAGTCTTTCAGACGGCCCGGCTCGTTAAGATTAATTCTAATATTAATTCACACGTTTAAACCTTTCTCGTTTAGTTTCCTTGTGTAAATTCAGTACCCACATTTGGTCATTCCCTCTGCCTTCCCAATTTACTGCAACAGTACCAAGTGAAAAGTGAAGCTCCTGGCTGTTTCTTTTCATTCAGGGGTTATCAGTAACAAATTCCATGGAACAGACTCCTTGAGAAGCTGATAGTCGCTTAGTCGTTTTGTGAATTCCCAGCCCCTTATTGAACCCGAAGTTTCATTACAGTGTTACCAAGATTCCGCTGCCGAC
Organism: Cryptotermes secundus; assembly: GCF_002891405.2. NCBI lineage: Eukaryota > Metazoa > Arthropoda > Insecta > Blattodea > Kalotermitidae > Cryptotermes > Cryptotermes secundus. The sequence continues at coordinate 1,188,416 of NW_019737096.1, read as the reverse complement.
CCGTGTCCTTCCGCTCCACATCCTCACGCCTTAAATTAGGATTAATTTGAATATTGGCCATTAGTTCGTCTGCTAATTAAGAATGTTCTCAGAACAGAAGTTACAGACTGGTGACCGCCATTTCGTTAGAGCTCGCTGTTGGAAGGCCCTGCGAAACGCTCAGAGCTGGTGGCCAAGAGCCCCCCGCAGCAGTTGCTCACATTATGATTTGTCTGCAAAATATGAACCGTTAGAAGTCATTAAAGCCGCCCCAGTAAGGGAGTGAGCAGCTGCCAGTCCACCTACAGTATAACGTGTCTAGAATCCACCCACTTCCTTACGTATCGAGTATGAGGAATTATTCTTCTGGTAGTAAAACTGACCACTGACTTCCAAACGATGAGGTCTGGAAGCGCGATGCTTTACCCCTCTATCCGCAGACGCCACTTTGCATGGCGTATGATTTATTTACCTAAACCTGTTTCTGCAGTAGGCGAGAACTATGCGGTTTAATTGTCTAAAGCAGGCCCCGCTTTTGCAGTGAAGTGTAAAGTTGCTTATTTGCTATTCACTTCACTTACCTCTCTGGTTTACTCATTTAATGGTGTTCCGCGTGTGATTCGCCCACGGTCTTCACTCGCTCGGATGCTGGTATCGTGGGTTCGAATCCGTTTATTCTGTGTTGTTCTGTGTTTAGGTTGTGGCCTTGCGACGGGCTGATCACTCGCCCAAGGATTCCTACCGTCTGTGAAAAATGGGCCATGAATGGGCTGGGAGAGCAATTGAAAATAAAAAGGAAATGAAATTGGAAGCTTTCGGCTTCGAATCTTTCGTGAAATGCCTGGTACTACACCAGGCGAAGTGCATTTTATGATTCATTATAACGGAAAAATTTCTCTTATAATGAACGTTTGAATTAAGAATGTTTGCAACGTATATTTTAACCGATTAAAGCACTTTCTGAATTGAAATTTTGGATATGCTATTGTGTTTGTCCAATTTCGCCTAATGTAGGCCTGTATTCATCCTTAAATCGAACCTAACAGATTTTAAAGGGCGACATGAAAAGCAACTGAAACGCGTTCCCTGTCACAAGGTTCTACTTGTCTTCGTCCTCTTAATTACATTAGTGTCATATAAACACTCTGCCTGCTTTGAAGCACTGTCTGACATTGTGTTTCTTCATTCGATCACGCATCAGGAGTGCAAATGGGTGTTGATGCAACCGAAATTTTGTGGCCACATTTCGAAAGTTGCTTCTTGCACAATTTCCAGTACATAAACGGTAGGAGTGACTTGATATGGTTGTCCCAATTTGGAGACAGCATTTGTCTCACTGACGTTCATTTCGTATTCACGTCACCTTGGCGACATTATGGAGTCTGGTCGCACTCCAATTCGGTGCTAGGTCGATGGTTCTGAAGGAGGTTTTAGTGGTTTTTCTCAGCCTTTCCAAGCGACCGGCACGTAGAAGTAAGTGCAACGCAGTGTTTTCTTTCTACTCTTCCCCCTTCCACCCTCAAGTACTGTGCAGTCACTGCAGATGATATAGTGCACTGATATATAAAACAGTGAAGAGGAAGATTTAATTATTTGCTTTACTCATAATAATAATAATAATAATAATAATAATACATAATCTTTCCAACCGCACTGTAGCTCTGGGATCGACTCAGCCTCTAACAGAAATGAGTACCAGGAATCTTCCTGGGGGTAAAGGGAGACCGGCGCGTAAGGTTGTCAGCCTTACTGCCATCTGTGAGCCGATTGTTTAGAGAAAATGTGGGTGCCTCGACGTCTGACAGCCATATGGGACTCCACGGCCTGTTACTTGGATAATTTTACCTTTACCTTTTACTCGTGATAATGGGTAATGCATAATATGCTTTCCTCAATTGCATACACATGTTAGGTTATCCCGGTATGCTTAGGTTGTGCGCATGTCTGTTACGAGTTATACTCCATTCTAATTCCAGCATATCAGAAGCTATTGGTCTTTACCCCGTGCTAGTAGGGCATCCGTTCTCATCTCTAGTTGTGTCACGTTCCCAATAAACCATGAAGCTAACGAGTTTTATGGAATCGAATCATGACGGACTGGTCATGAATAGTGGCACTTTGAAGTGAAACGAGACAGCTGTGGTATGTTTAACGAATTTCTCTGGAGAGAGGAATTTCCACACCTGATTGGGACTCGTGACCCACCGAACATTTCGCAGTGACACATGGAAATGACATCTTCAGTTGATTGTGCTTGCGTCTTTACTCAATGGGTTTCCAATTGTCTGATTTCCGTGAGTCTCTGTATTGATGCCATGCAACTGGACGTCATCCCGCCTCCTGCCATTCAGCAATATCAACCGAACGTTCTGCTCAAGAGAGCACGACTAACGTACGGTTGTTTAGAGATGGACAGAAAAACACGCTGTTCTGTTTGTTCCACAGTAACGAGCGTCTTGTTAATTGAAGCTGCAGGCTGTTATCTTATACGAGGTATTCACCGTTACTGTTAAGATACGACAGATGGAGTTGCGGTAAGAGTGCAAGCCGAAGAAAGGCGTGCAGTTCTAGAAGAAAAGTCCGTAACTCAGAAGCGGACATTAGAACATAAGGCAGTTGTTATTGATAACACATATTATGGTCCAGTGACGGATTAGGTACAAATATTATGTTTTTGGACATTAGTCATCTTCATGTCCTCATATAAAAACCTTCCTGTTTATTTTTCAAAAGTAAATGTTTCGGAGAGTGGATAATGTCTCCATCTTCAGGTAAAACCTACTCAGTTGGAGATAGGGACTAGCTCTATCGATTGGGCCCAACTGAGAAGGTTTTACTTAAAGACAGACAGAATCCAGTCTCCGAAACGGTTATTCGATAAAGACAAGAAAGTGGAATATGTCCCAAAACATAATATTTTTTACTAATATACCAGTGTCACAAACTTCTAGATATTATTTAGGTATCGGCTGTTCTGTTGCCAGAGAACTGGGTTGTGATTGTCCCGTGCTGCGCGCAGGCTGCGATCGGCCGCCCTGCTGTGCGGGTGTGCATACTTTGCTCACACAATGGTGACGCATCCCATACAATAAGCCACGTTCACAGTTAGGGCTTTATTATTCGTTTACCGTAATCTCAATATCAGCTCGAAGTGTGTGGACGCCCAAAGACGCGGGAACCCTACACCTCAGAGTGCTTCTCTTCAGCCCGCTACGAAGACCAGCACATGGTGTTGGAGCTAAGAGAAGTAATCTAAACAGACAAAAATGACCCAAATGTCGTAATTTGTATTCGTCTCCAAGTGCATCTGCGTTGTGGTAGTTGAATATAAGAAGGGTTCTAATAGGTTCGAAATGTAATTGGACAGAGTTAAAGAACGCATACAGAATTTTGGTGGGGTTACTCCTCGGGAATTGGTCATTTGGAATTGAGATGTGTGGATAGGAGGATGCTGTCGAAATGATTTCTCAATATGTTTAAGTTAATAGCATGCATGCTACTTCCGGTTAAAATAGAATTTCATTCGTTAGGAAACTAAAAGTGTCTGTATATGTTTCAGCAACCTCCATGTACTTGTTCTACGCTTTATACATCGTAACTTTGGAGCCGGGATAGCGCAATCGTATAGCGACTGCTTACGGGCTGGACGACTGAGGGGTCGAAGTTCGAGTTCCGGTGGGATTAAGAATTTTCTCCAAGTCGTCTAGACCAGTGTTTCTCAAACGTCGGGCCGCGGCCCGGTACCGGGGACCCTGGTATCAATTATGCCGGCCCCACGTCTGTAAAAAAAAAAAAAGAATTCACCGGCCACGCCCCGACAGAGGTGGAGAACCACTGGTCTAGACCGGCTCTGGGGTCCACCCAACCTCCTATCCAATGGGTATCGGGGTCTTCTTCCCCGGAGGTAAAGCGGCCGTGGCATGAAGCTGACCAGCCACTTCCATCTAGTGCCGAGGTCAAGAAAATGTCGATCTATATATCCACTCCCCCATACGCCTTCATGGCGTAGTGCTTAATTCGTTAAGCACAGAGACATCTTTATCTTTTACAAAGTAACTATAATAAAGACACGATATATTTCTTTTTCAGTCATGAGTCGGAGGAGGCCTGCCTAATTTGTACAAGTGTGACTGCTGTAGCTTGTACCGCTCTTCTTCCTTCCCACTAGGAACAAAGAGGGCATGCGCCAAACTGGTATAATGAAAGTCAAGAACTTGCGGCTACGCGCTATCCATGTTGAGTGTGAAGCGATGTATGTAGATATGTTCGTCCTGAAGTTGGTAGGAATTATTCACGCGAAGAATCAGTAGCATACTTTATGCTTTGAAGTTATTGTTCTACCGAAAGATGTTATCGTGTTGGTAGAATTTCTTCGTATATGAGAGGTCCCAGGTTCAAAAACCAGCTCAGAAGACCAATTATACTGAGTTATTTCGTAATTTTTTGTAGTCGTTCCGGGAAATGCAAGGAATAAAATAGACCGTAGCCGGTGTCTTCAGCATCCGCTCCAACATACAGTTCACAAATCGCCCTGTCGTCTAAGCTGCATAACCAGTGCACATGATAACGAATCGATGAATACAAGAATAATCAATCAATATCTTCCTTTAGAATATCAGCTTGAACGCATGTTGGTAGATCAAGTCCTTGCTGTAGATTGGATTGAGGTGGGTAGAGACAGTGCGGCGTCGAGGGCTATTGTGGTGAGCTCACGCGTTCCTTAGCAGGAACGGAAGCATCAGGCTGTTGTTGGCTGCCTGTCGAGTTTCTCTTTCCAAAGTAAGAGGGGGGGGGCATTCAGTTCAGGGTTCCGGGCTTCGAGTACATTCGTATCAACTCTTTGTTGCCGTTCCCTGAAGGATGTTTCCAGCTGTCATTCAGTGTATAGTACCCAACGTACAGTGAAGGAAGGTTCCCTAATAACACCTACCATTCAGTGCAGGGTAGTATGCTCACCCAAATCCTAATCCTGTTTCTCCTATCCAACATATAGTGAAGGAAGCTTCCGTAATAACAACTACCATTCAGTGCAGGGCAGTATGCTCACCCAAATCCTAATCCTGTTTCTCCTATCCAACATATAGTGAAGGAAGCTTCCGTAATAACAACTACCATTCAGTGCAGGGCAGTGTGCTCACCCAAATCCTGTTTCCTCTACCCAACATATACTGAAGGAAGTTACTTAGTAACAACTGTCAGTGTATAGCGAGGTGCGTACCACAGTCGTATATTTCTCGTTCCACATGTCATGGAGGACGGGTTGTTCACAGTGACAGTTTGTCAGTGTAGGTCAGGGGACTGTGGCCCGCTAGACTCACGTCTGTCTCCCCATCCAACCTGCAGGGAAGCGAAAGTTGTGTTGTATGCTAATTAATCAAAGCCTTGTATCTTGTGTCATCAGATAGACAATGAGCAGTCTGATGTGGATCTGTTGGGGTCTGCCTCTCCTATACGGATAGTATACTGAGGCCACGGAAAGAAGTCCCATAGAGAGAATCGCACCACATTGTTCTTAAGCTTCCCTCTGCTGCGTACTGCCGTATACAAGTATATGCATATTCAGACATCTGGCCTTCTTGTTCACACGAATGTGAAGCACGTCAGTGGCACCTGGAGGGGAATACACCAGTATGCAGAAGGCGAGAATGTTGGAGTGCCACAATCCGCACCGTTGAGGAACTTCCGCGACTTCTCATAGTCTGTGGAAATGATCGCGAATGTGTTCGACGTATATTTCCCTGGGATGTGCATTGTATAAGGCGAGAGTTAGGGGTCCGTAGTCTAGGGGTAACGTTCCCACTTCATGACTCAAGGTACGCGGGTTCAAACCCGGCGGAGGTCGTGGAATTTTTAAGGGCGGAAAAATTCAGGGAACAAGTCCTCCGGAGGGACTTTAAGACGCGAGTCTCGTGTCGTAGATTTACGGCACGTAAAAGATCCTCATGTCTCTAGGAGACCTCTGAGCAAAATTAAGTAACACATTTCCCGCCCAAGTAGTTTCCAATGCCTCTGGTAGATGGGGGGAGATATCAGGTACCGAGGACTGACCTCGTTGGCTGAACGGGGCTGATAGCACGCACCAGTTCCGGTTGGGTATGGCGACAGTAGAAATTAAAGGGGGGCATACAATTGACCAATAACTGGTCTAAGTGCATGGGGAAACCCACCACCTCCAATAATTCAATTCAGTTCAATTCTTTATTATTAATGTGCCGAGTCAGCAGCCGCAAGGCTGTAGGGGGAAAATTTCAGTGCTTTGACATCGACAATAAGAGCCAAAAAACTGAATTGTGAACAGGTGGGCTTGGTTTAAGCTAAAAGTTACCGCTCTTACCACACGACACCTGTAATCTTACCGACAGAAGATATTCTTGCTGCGTCGCTTATCGTTTCCAGTGTTCATCAGTGCTGTTCACGTTATGATCGTTAGCAGCAGCAGAAGCAGCACTATCAGTTTTAGTGCTTTCCTAGATCACTTTCATATTTAGTAAAGTGAAACAAAATATCTTCACAGTGGCACGTCTCCCACTTCATTCTCTGCACACTAGGTGTGGACTACATACATGACGCCGCCCATACGAAAGCAGATATCCTCTTTCTGTTTTTCACATTGTGCTATAGTGTAATTATAAATTGTGACGAAAGTTTTTTTAATGCTAGTGGGGTGGGACTAAGCCCCTTGTACTGCGGCCACTTCTGGCCTATTGTACCAGCCCCAGATGATAGGTGAGGGTGATTGTGAAGCAGTTGGTGGAATGAAGACTGGCAGGGGAAACCGAAGTACTCGAAGAAAACCTGCCCCAGCGCCACTTTGTCCACCACAAATCCCACTTGACCAGACCCGGGATCGAATCTTCTCTCTACTCAGAAATTTCCTAGTCCGCGCTGCGTAACAATAAGAGAAAGAAAGGGCAAGGAAGGATTGTGTTCTTCAGCACGCACTGTTGCGTGGTGTCCCGTGCACCCGGACGGCTGATCAACCCATGTTTGTGTATGTAATGCGTTCTTGTTAAGCATTATCAGCATACTGCTGGATAAAACGTTGACAACTCTCTGTAGCTGCTTTGTTCGTTCCCTTAACACGTGTCAATGCGTCACTCTTATTGCGTTCTTGCACGGACGTCAGTGGAAGATGAGGTGGCGGCTACTGGGTTGCATTGTTGAATGTTAGAGAAAGCGGAGTCATCCTCAGAATGGAATCCCAAAGCACAAAAATCTGCAACCAGCAGTGATTGATGGCCAACATTAAACCGAATTCGGATATCCGTATGTTTGTGAAATGGATAGGTAAATAATTTTTAAGCATCATTTGGTTCTAGGGCTTAATATTAAAACGGAAGTTAGGGGAAAGTGTCTGTGAGAACATGGCATGGAATAGAATCCATTGGCTAGTGTTTATGAGATCAACAATAAACCTTGTGATTCCGTAACAGACCAGTTTTTAACACCTAAGAAATGTGCATCTGTACATCCACTGCCCCATACACCTTCATGATGTAGTGCTTAATTAGTTAAACACAGGGACAACTTTACTTTACTTTACTTTACTTTACTTTACTTTACTTTACTTAAAGAACTCCCATTGTTCTAGTTAAACGTTGTGCAACCGAGTTACCGTATAAGCCCGATTGTAAGGCGCCCCCTATACTTCCAATGATAAAATCAGAAGAAGTTTGTTTTCTTTGTTTTTTTTTGACAAAACTCAATATGCCATTTAGTTCAGAATTGGACCCCTCGTAATTATCTTATCCATGTTTATTGTTAAGAGTCAGAAAAAATGGCGACCATATTTTTCTAAGAAGCAGTATTAATACTACCGGTATAAAGGTAAAGTTGCCCTAGTGCTTAATTTATTAAGCTCTACACCATGAAGACGTGTGGGTAAGTGGATGTACAGATCCACGTTTTCTTGACCTCGCGCACTAGTTTAAGGTGAGNGCTTCATGCACCTGCCACTTTACCCCTGGAAAAAGACAACCCAGTACCCATTGGATAGGAGGCTGGGTGGGATGACATGAAGAGAAAAACCTTGCCTCTGCTCGAATTCCGACCCCTTGATCGTCCAGCTCATAGCCAGTCGCTATATCGACTGCGCTATCCTGGCTCTCTGTTACTAGCGGTGCATATTTTTATAACATCATGGAAATTTCACTTGTAAAGTAAAAGTGAATTACCAATGTCACACAAAATACTTCAAACTGCTGCCGTATTGTTATTGTGTAAAAAGAAAAAAGGTAAAGCTGGCCATGTAACAGGTCGTGGAGGCCAATAAGATTTTGAGACGTCGAGGCCTCCACATTTTCTCTAGACAATCTTCTCAAAGATGGCGGTAAGGTGAGCCTTACGGGCCGGCTGCTCTTTACCTCCCAGGAGGAGTCCCGGTACTCATTTCTGTTAGAGGCGGAGTCGACTCCAAGGGCATAGTGCGGCTGGAAGGGTTAGGTCAGTTGAAGAAGTCCACCTCATTGGGACTTGAACCGTAGACCTTCCGGCTTGTAGCATAGTGCCTAACAACTACGCTACCGCGTGCCCCATGTTATTGTATACGTACTTTACTAAAGCATTGCCTTCATCGAACATGCATTTATTTTATTCTGCCCTCACTCAGAGTGTCAGAACCCGATGTTGAACTGCACTAGTGTTATAGTTCCCGTTCATATTGCTACAGTTAGTGTTTCATTCTGAGGAGAATATTATACTAAAAGAATTGAACGGAACGCCCTGGCCAAGCGGTTAGCATCCCTTCGTATTCTAGAAGTTCCACATTTGAATCACGGCAGAGATAATGTCACGTGCATAGATTGCGACCGGATTTACTGGACTGACTACACTTTACAGTTCACTGTTACACACACGCACTTCTGTCCACAATCACATCTTCACTGCTGTTGCTTGGTAGCGGCTTTCAACGGCGGACGTTCCGCTTCCTCTGGGTTCCCGACCTGTTCCCGGCCTCAGCTAACAGCTCACAAGGACTGAACCTCAGCAGTTCTGTTACGTGCAGCAAGTCAATGTGAAAGTTATGTGATGACCGACAGTCAGTCGGGGTGAAGCCGCCCCCGTCTTTGGCCCAAGACCAGATGTTTATTACCGTCAGACAGTTGCTGTGTGACGAGGGGTGTACATGCCTGTCGCGACTGAGATTTTCCTGAGTTTTGAGTCCTAGATACATTCAGTGATAGTACCTTAAATAGGCTACGGCGGCTTGCTTCTAAATTCTTTTCAGTTCATTATTCTGTTCATCCTAACATTCGATCCTATATAATCAATTCATTTATGAAGTCAAAGCACCGAATGATAGAACGAAAAATATCGAATTTTAAATAGGGATGGGTAATCTCTTCCTGTTTTAAATTATTGGTATGTGGCCATGAATAGAAAAGCAAACACATCCCAAATTCTATGAAAGTAGGGCTTGCTGTCTCTTGGAAAACAAACCCACTTGAAGCCCAACGCGGATATGGGAGAGAAAAAGTTTTGATAATTGGCACAGCCGTATTCATGGACTGTAAAGTGCCCCCCACAGACATCTGGGATCACAAGAAATTGTTTCTATTTTCAACAAATTTGGTTTATGATTTTGTGAAGTTGAACCCCGTTTGTATATGAATTTCGAAAATTTATGGTAGTTTCATCTTGCTGACCGGTTTCGATTACATAATAACTTCTTCGTCCTATTAAAATGTGAACGGATTCATAGATAAGTGGCAGATTACTCATAGACGAAACGTTTACCGACTCCCGACATGACCGTACCTGATTACATATAAACCTTCCACCTTAATTAGCATTTACCCTAACATGCATTGGTACTAGCGCATTACTAATTGCGGCATTCACGCTGCTCAATACGAGGCAGTTAATTTTTTCAGCTCCTTTTGTTGCTCGACCAGGAGACCAAGATTGTGACATAATAATTACAGGGACCCCTGCGACGCACGCTGAACTCTTGTCACTTGGGCGGAATGCTCAAGGGTACATGAAGTGGGTTCCCTGCGTACATGATGTTCGATAACACAGATTAACAGGAAAGCAAGTAGCATCCTACTGGCTATATTACCTTCACCACAAACTGTGTGTATGGTCTGTGCTTAATGTAACGGCAGGTTCACTTCATAATACATACCGGCAGATGGAACTATATATACAGGAACATTTTTAATGTCATTGACTAGTTCACGACTGCGCCTCACTGCGAACGGTCAATTGCCGGCCGCGAAGCGCATGCGAATTTTGCAGATGATCAGCATGCTTGACTGCTGATAACGTTTGGAATGGTACAGTAAAGTTTTACCTGTGCTTGACTAATTAAACACTACGCCATGAAGGCATATGGGGAAGTGGATATATAGATCCACATTTTCTTGATCTTGGCACTAGTTGCAGGTGAGTGGTCAGCTTCACCACCCGATCGCTGTGCCCCAAGGGAAAGAGACCCACGTACCTATTGAATAGGAGATTGGGTGTGCCCCAGAGCCTGTTTGGACGATGTGGAGAAGACAAAAGTCTTTACTCTACCGGGACTCGAACTCCAACCCTTCAGTCGTCCAGCTCACAGCCAGTCGCTATACCGACTGTTATACCCCGGCTCTACGTTTGGAATGAAAGAAAATAATTAAATAGACCTATACACAGTACTGTGTTACACGACGGGCTGTGCGGTGCATGCATATGGAGTTGTTTATGATTTGTAAGCAGTTGGCAGTAGTTATCAGCGCCATGAGCCAATTGCTCCCAGTTAGCAGTTACGTCAGCAGTGTGGCGCGACAGTGTTCGCGATACTTGAGAGCAACGCATATATCTGTATGACAACTTCGTGAAATACGGATCTGCTGGAAAGTGTCGGCGAAAATTTCGACGTAAATTTCGTGATGAAAGAGTTCCTAGTAGGCAAAACTTCATAATTTGGTTAATGAACTTAGAACAACGGGACTGAAGCGCCGGGTGCTTACTGAGAAGTTAGATGATATAAGGGCCAGACTTGAACCTAGAAAATCACTGAAACGTGTAGCTCAGGAGTCTGGAGTGTCGAAGTCTAATTCAAGAACGGCAACACAATTGGTGAAGCCATCCAGTGAAAGTTGGGGTCTAGTGTACTCTAAGTGCAAGGATTGTTGTACGTATGCTTTCTTTAACGAAACATTTAATTACGAAAGATATTTACGTGTAGAGGGACAGCGTTTTCAACACCTCCTGTGATCTTTGAACAAAGATATTTTATATTTATTTTTTTATTGCTAGTGGGGTGGGACTAAGTCCCTTGTACTGCGGCCACTTCTGGCCTATTGTACCAGCCCCAGATGATAGGCGAAGGTGATTGTGGAGCAATTGGTGGAATGAAGATTGGCAGGGGAAACCGAAGTACTCGGAGAAAACCTACCCCAGCGCCACTTTGTCCACCACAAATTCCACTTGACCAGACCCGGGATCGAACCCGGGCCGCCACGGTGAGCTGCCAGCGACTAACCGCTTGAGCTATGGCGCGGCCTGTGAACAAATGTAAGAACGTCCCTTCATTCCAATTGTCATCGGCATGCTGAGTCATCGGCAAAATTCGCGTGAGCTTTGCGGACCCCCGTGCGCCGGTAGCGGTGAAGCGGAGAGCCGTGAACGCGTCAATTTAATGAAAAAACACCAACTGTATATCGGCATATTAAGCTGAAAGTGGTCTCTAAGTAAACAGTTGTATGCTGTGACTTTTAAGATAACAAATGTATTTTTAGCCTTTCGTTTGTTCCCGTACTTCGATTAATTACGCCCTATTCAGACACGTGATCAACCATCCTAAGGCTGTTTAGGGAGACCCCTGCCAGTATGGTTCAGAACATTGGAGGGCGATGAAACTATAAACGTATTAATACATTACCGAAAATAGTGTTTAACATCACAGCAGAGAGCCTAATATAAATATGACCGTGCTGTAGATCAAGCGGTTGGACTGTGATTTCTTACCGTGGAGTGTCTGGTTCGATTTCATGTGATAGGTTGAGATTAATAGTGTGTGAAGGTGAATCGGCGTAAGTCCGTGTTTCTTCTGTTTTCCCTGCTAATTATACAATGCAGTAAACTATCACTTTAATTTTCCATAACTTCTACGAAATTAACTCACTTTGACTAAATTAGGGGGTACGGTAATTATAAAACTGACAGCCAAGAAGTTGCGTCACGCACTTTCCTTTATGGTTTCCTTTATTCTTTTTTGTTAGACGTGAATTTTTACAGCNAGGGAGAGAAGGAAATAAATGAGTGTATGCACTGCAAGACGGATTATATAAATCATGGACATTACAGTGCTTAAAAGAGAAGTAACCGTTATTCACTAATATCCTTTTGTCACGTGGTTCACAAAATTATAACGCTGAAGAAATACGAAAGTGAAATTAAATCTCCGTTTTGACGCGGAACTCAAGTAGACGTGATGGAAAAATGTGTGTAGGTTTGGTATCTGGAGTCAGAATATCAGAATTAATTCTAAAGTGTTAGTTTTATTTTATATTATCACAACCTTTTTAGCTAGTGTTATCACTGCACTATACCCTCTGCCCTGCCGGTCACGGTAGCCGAGCGGTCTAAGGCATGCACTGTCTTCGCTCGCTCGGAAGCCGGGATCGTGGGTTCGAATTCCACTCAGGGCATAGATGTTTGTGTGCGTTTTTCTGTGTTTGTCTACAGGTAGAGGCCTTGCGACGAGCTGATCTCTCGCCCAAGGAGTCCTACCGTATGTGTAAGATTGAGAAAAACCGAAGTGAACGGAGTTCATGGAGGTAGGCCTAGGCCCACTGGTGCTGTAGTGCCAAGGAAAAAAATACCCTCTGCCCTACCCTCATGAGGAGTGTGTGTGACCCCTGACCTGTGAGCACATAGTCATATCCTCTGTTTATTAAGTCTCTTGAGCTTCATATGCAACTCCAGACTTGACTGGTTTTATTTAATGTAGATTTCTGTATGCCTGTTTACTTTAAGCGTCCTTCTGAGGTTACTTTCGTCTCCCTCCACGCTACAAGTTTCAGTGGGCGATCGGCGCAGTACCGCACGGCCACGTGTTGATCTCTCATGAATCTGGTTATAAGTATGTGTCATTCCAAGTCTGTTATGTTTTGGAAATAAATAGATCGATTTATGAAAAAAGAAATATGAAACCGCGCCGAAACCCCATTACACGTAATGTGTTTGCAGGAACTAACGTTCTGCAGTTGCTGAACAAATATTCAGTGGCAGAGGGAGAAACCTCGTAAGTGAATTAGATCTCACGTTTACCTAAGTGGGGTAAACGTATCAGAGGCAGAACCTTTGTTCATGTTTTACCTTAGGCCGAGGAATCGGAATAGCTCAGTCGCTATAGCGACGGGTTACCGGCTGAGCAGCTGGGTTCGATTCCTGGGAGTACAAGATTTTTCTCTCTTCCACAGAGTCCAGGCCGACTCTGTGGACCCACCCAGTCTCCTGTTCAATTATATTTGGGGTTCTTTCCCCGAGGGTAAAGCGGCAGGGCCGTGAAGCTGATCACTCACCTCTGTCTATTGTAGACGTCAAGAAAGGTGGACGTATACCTCCACTCCCCCAGTAAATCTTCATGGCACAGTGCTTAACTAACTAAGCAGAGACGACCTGTGTGTGGTGGTGTAGAACGTTTGTAGTTTTAGTTTACCTACTCGGCATCGCGTATGGTAAGTTCGAACGGCGCCGGATTCGAATCGGAGACGCCAAGTGCTACCCCGCGTGAAGAGTTGGTCTCCCCGATTTTCCATCATTAACGTGTTAATTATTCTGACATCTCATTTAGTGATTAGCTCATAAAACGTTCACAGTTGATACAGTAAAGTTAAGTAGGCTGCGTATCGCACTGTACTCCGGACCGCAGTATCATCACAAATCGCGTTACATTCAGTTTCTCGACAGACGTTTCAAGTCTTGTCCACCGAAGTGTACTGCGGAAAATTTAATTTACTGTACCTCGTAGCCTGGTTTATATTTTGAGAGCAGGCCTTGCTACATCAGAGCATCCATTCATGTAATCCAGCGATGCGCATGGCCCAGTTTGGGAAGTGAAATGGCAGTTAGGACCGACCTGTGTTTAACTGAATAATTGTTCATGTTTTCTAAATTGAACATCAAATAAAAACTCAGAGGTAATGCGACGGCGAGGAGGGGGTATATGATAGTGGATATTCTAACGCCATACATATTATCATGGAAGGAAGGTAAACGTAAAGTTGCCCCTGTGCTCAACGAATTAAGCACTACGCCATGAAGGCGTATGAGGGAGTGGATGTATATATCCATATTTTCTTGCCCTCAGTACTAGCTGGAGGTGAGTGGTTAGCTTTACGCCCCGGCCGCTTTACTCCGGGGAAGAGCCCGGTACGCATTATATAGGAGGTTAGGTGGACCCGAGAGCCGGTCTGGACGAGTGAAGAAGTGAAAATTCTTGCCCCCACCGGGCCTCGAACTCCGACCCGTCAGTCGTCTAGGCCGTAGCCAGTCGCTCTACCAACTGCGCTATCCCGACTCCTGCATGGTAATAGTCCTTTGAAAAATATGCATTGCTTTTGGTGTTTTTACTTAGCTGTAATGTAAAATAACAAGGTGGCCTTGCGGACACTCTTCTTTGCTTTCGGTTTTATGGCTATAACTAATGACGCGTTGGAAGTAGGCATGTGAAATTTGATATGAATATACAAACAAACAAACTCTGTGATTTTAGTCCGCAAGCGAACTATACCGACCGATCGACCGCCGCTTGTCGGCGAAGTTAGTGCCAACTGTTGCGGATAGAGGTCGCGTGGTCAGCGCAACGAATCCCCACGGCCGTTAAATCAAACTTATCTAAATATTACGTGTATTATACCTTTTGAAGTAAATAATTAATAACATGGTAACGGTGCTAACTTTGAGGTCGTGTGCGACAAATGAAACGCAGACTGAATCTGTATTTAAGTAATAAATTCTTTCAAAAATTAAATAATAATAATATATTGTCATGTGTAGAGGTTTGTCCGTGACACATAGACGGGTTTCGGATTCGATGATTGGATTTATTGACACCTTATACACTCACATGGAACTACAGGAAATTACAGGCACTGTCGCTGATCCACACACTTCACAGTTCACCGTTACGTACGCACTAGGATTCTCAGTCTTCACTAGTCGTATCAAAACAGTAGTTGTACCAGCAGCACAAATGAAGTCTTCTTTGCACAACACAATTCCTTTCTTGCCATTTCTTCTCAGTTATTCTGTCAACTACGGAGACTTGAGTTCTATTCCTCTGCTCCCAAGCTCATATCCTGGCAGGCCGGCGTCTCGAAACTCAACACCTCTTCTCAACTGAACTTTTTTTTATAATTACTTTGAACTCACCGAACAGAAAACACCGTTTACAACAATACCCCTGTTGTGTGTTTACTGATCCGTTGCTTAGAAACCGGTTTTGTCGCGTGCGTATTCGTTGACCCGGAAATGTGTTTACCGATTCGTTCCATAGAAACGGATTGCTCAACACCGTTGTTTATTCGCCTATTGCATAGCAGCGGCTGTACATTTCGCTTAGTGGGGGGGGAGGGTGTAGAGTCCAACTGGGTCCACTCGGCAAGGCGGCCACTGATTGGCCTATTGTACCAGCCCCAGATGATAGGTGAGGGTGATTGTGGGGCAGTTGGTGGAATGAAGATTGGCAGAGGAAACCGAAGTACAATTAGCTGCGTTACATATGGCAGACGGATTGAGGTCGTCAGATTGTCTGGCAGAACCTACTTACCACGGCGAATATTTGCTGATTTTAAAAGGTCAGGTGTTGTTAATATCTTATCAGTTTGTTGTTTCTCTTGCATTAACGAATTTTATTCTGATCATAATGGAATTAAGTACGTAGACTACTTGCTACACCACTTCGTTACAAGTCGTTGATCCCTAAGTCGTGATCATAGACAACAGACATTGTGTAAAGCTGGCCAGGTGCATCCCAGATAGGCGTGTTAGATGAAGTACATTAGGCGATGAAATCTTAAGAGGAAATGTGTAAATTACATACAGTGATGTAGTGTCTACCTTCTGCTTTTAGTAATACGTACGTATATACTGATATTAAAATAACACGTTATAAAACTTCTCGTTCCGGCTCTGAGTGAGTTCTGGTATTATCATCAGGATTTTGGAGTCCTTCAGTAGTATGAGTGCTTACCTTTCAATGTGTTTGAAGAATCCGTGGCCTGTAGTCCCCAAGTGAACTATACCGACCGAGCGACCGGAGCTTGTTGGCGAAATTAGCGCCAACTTTAGCGGATAGGGGGTGTCGCGTGGTCAGCGCAGCGGATCCCCACGGCCGTTAATTTCGGTTTTATAGACCGGAGCCGCTGTTTCCTTGAAATTGCTCCTCAGTTATCCTCACGAGACAGTGTACCCCGTTCCAGACCCACTAGTTCTCAGAAAATCTGGTAGCGCCTGGAACCTGGGACCTCTGGATCTGTAGCCAGAACTGTGAGCACTAGACCACAGAGTGGCTCTTTATTAAATGTCGGTGGTATTAAAGGCTACAGTTGGTTTGAGTAATATACTAGTGTTTTTCAGTTCATGTTCTAAGGATAGTATAGTCAGTCTAAAGAGATTGGCCGTGTTGAGAAACACATACAGCACAACTTGAGCTGGATATTCATCGGTCGTCTACTAATCATAAGGTAGGCGTACTTCAGAACAAATTGCAGTGCACGCCGTATAAGCTGCAGGCGGTGCAACACATTAGAGTGCCTGAAGTTGGTACATAGTCCTGTTTTGTATTTGACACGTTGGTGTGTACGAAGACACAAGAAAGGCAGATTCGAGTTTTGTGGTGTAATATTCCACTTGTCAGGGTTAGTAATTGGGCATGCCTGTCGAATTTGGAGTGCCAAGCCTGTAGGACATGAGATATCCCTTGATATCTGCTATGTGTAATAGTCTTGTAAATGCGACACTTTTGTAATCTCTTGACTAGAACTTCTTGCACGCAAGGTGTAAGTCAGTGAGTTATTATATTATAAGACCAAGTTATATTATTGTTAAAATAATATTAAAAAATTGTGTACTGTGTACTTCTGTTTAAGAGAGATGAAGTGACAGGAGGTTTGGAGAAAACCGCATCATGAGGAGCTTCATAACTTGTACTCTTCTCCAAGTATAATTAGAATGATCAAGTCAAGGAGGATGAGGTGGCGAGGGCATGTAGCACGAATGGGGAGACGAGGAATGCATATAGAATATTGGTGAGAAAGCCAGAAGGAAAGAGACCATTAGAAAGACCAAGGCGTTGGTGGGTGGATAATATTAAAATGGATATTAGAGAGGTTGTATGGGATGGTATGGATTAGATTGATCTGGCTTAGGATAGGGACCAGTGGAGGGCTCTTGTGAACACGGTAATGAACCTTCGGGTTCCATAAAATGCTGGGAAATTATTGACTAGCTACACACTTGGCGGCTTCTCAAGAAGGGCTCAGCTCCATGAGTGAGTCTACTTCTGTTTACTTCTTCTTATGTTGTGTTTCTGTTGTTGGAGCGATGTATATGTTTTCTGGATGTATTTTCGTTTCGTGTGGAAGTCCACACTCGCTAGCCGCCGCAGCGTACGAAAGCAAAAGACAATTTCCCAAGATCCGTTTTGGTCGCATGGAAAAGTGGAATTACATGTCGGATTTTTGTCAGGGTACAGCCCGAGCTCACATGAAATGATGCACGCAAAATGAATAAAAAGACAGGCCTGTACAGTTATTTGAAAGTAATATAATACTTTTTTAATTCCATTCAATCTCCGTCAGTGAATATTTAAAACTGAAATTCAACCATAATTCTACGTAAATCATGTATTTTGGATCATAGACCAAGAAAGAAACTGTGTTATGTTTAACGAGCAGGGCGACTATAACCTAGGAAAGTGAACTTATTATTACTTAAAACGGATTTTTTGGTTATGAAATCATAATTTAAAAATATGCGCCAAACAAATAAGCTATGCATGATTTCTGATAACCTCATTACAGCCCAGTGCAAGGAAACAGAAACGGAAGATTATTTTCGTATGGGTGACGCCGTTGAAGTGAGAGGACACACATACCGCATTTTCACAAAACCGACGAGGCCTAGAAACACACCTAGCCGTTTCTACCGTGAAAACTTACATAACAGTACTTCCAAATATCCATGGACAGTGATGTGGAATCAGTGATTACCGTGAGAAGTCCTGTCACACACATTGAAATCCATATAAAGTCGATATGACAGTTGTATCAATGGTAGCTCCATACAGAGGTCGCGGTTACTTGTTCCACGTCTGCAGATGGCATTGCGATAGTCTTGTGCTCTTATTTCACTCTTACATGCGAGCGACCTCAAGCCTTTGGCACGTGAAATTATCTTGGTTGGTATGCCACATAGACAGTAAAAGCAATTCGTGATTGTCTTCCACTAATTTGGCGGTATTTGATAAAGATATTTGAAAGCGCAGTGCATGCTGCAAACTGTGCTAGCGCACGCGCAGATTGGTCCAGGTGATGAGTGTCTCAGAATACGGTCGTTTAAAACAGGACCACATTACAAACAAGAGGCCTGTATAGTCATAGCTCTCACGCACTGGAATTCGGTTTATACCCTAATGCAGATTCCAGAAGCCACAACATAAAAATAGAAGTTTCACATTCCTGCGAACCGAACTCGTTTCTCGCCCGCGCGGAATTCGCTATAAAACTTAAAATTGCTGTCCTGTATTTTGATTGGAGCGCTGTACATTGCCTCTGTCAGTGACGGAAAAGGAAACTGACTACTTCATTTGGACGGGATTCCGCATCGCGGGTTCTTTGCAAACACATTCAACAGATTGTCCTCCTCGTAATTTTTAATGTATTATTTCGGGACAGGAGCCGGGATAGCTCAGCTGGTATAACGACAAACTTTCAGGTAGGACAGCTGAAGAATCGGGGTTCGCTTCCCGTAAGAGCAGAAAGGCGTCTCTCTTCTGCACAGCGTCCAGACCGGCTCTGCGACCTACCCAGTAGGTACCGAGGGCTCTTTCCCTAAGATTAAAGCGGCCATGGCATGAAGCTGACCACTCACGTTTAGCAAGTGCCGAGGCTAAGACTGCGTGGAGCTATATCTTCACTCTCGATACGTCGTCGTGGTCTGCTTAATTAAGATTAAGGACAACTTTGCCATTTGAATACTTAATATTTAATGACTGGCAACTGAAGTGATGGCATAATTATTGTATTAAATGGTCGTGGCCCTATTTCAGAGTATTATACTTGCGTTTCTCTATGGACATTGAGGAAAACTGGGTACAGTTCTGGTCAGAATAGTCCATTTCGAGGTCTTAGATTCCAACCTTTAGTGTGACGAAGAAAGATTAATATGTTGTGCTTTCCGACGTTCGGTTGTTCCTAAATTCTAAATGGTGGGTTCAAACATTCTCCACCTCGGCTTCACGCTCCGTCATCTTTACACTCGTAGAAAGACTTTTCGGTACTACAGGATGTTATGGGGCATGCGGTAGCGTAGTTTGTTGAGGCACTATGCTACAAGCCGGAAGGTCGCGGGTTCAAGTCCCGATGAGGTCATTGGATTTTTTTTTCAATTGACCTAATCCTTCCGGCCGCACTATGGTCCTGGGGTTCACTCAGCCTCTAACAGAAATGAGTACCAGGAATCTTCCTGGGGGTAAAGGACGGCCGGCGCATGGTTTCACAAACCCGCTGCCATACGTGAGGCTATTGTCTAGATAATGTGGGACCCTCAACATCTCAACCCTATGGGCCTTCATGGCCTGTTGCAGGGATAGCTTTACTGCATATAATGCCTATGCTGGGTGGACCGCAGAGCTGTTTCGGACACAGTTGTAAGTAAAAAGAAGTAAAGCTATCCCTGTACCAGGCCGTGAAGGCCCATAGGTTTGTGAGATGTTGAGGGTCCCACATTATCTAGACACTTGGCTCACAGATGGCAGCGGGGTTGTCAAACCATGCGCCGGCCGTCCTTTACCCCCAGGAAGATTCCTGGTACTCATTTCTGTTAGAGGCTGAGTGAACCCCAGGGCCATAGTGCGGCCGGAAGGATTAGGTCAATTGCAAAAAATCCAGTGACCTCATTGGGACTTGAACCCGCGACCTTCCGGCTTGTAACATAGTACCTTAACCAACTACGCTACCGCGTCCCCCCGGACACAGTTATGGCGTACAGAAAAATTCTAACGTCCCATAATATTGTAGCATCCTGTTACACTTTTCACTTAGTGTCGATAGATAACCGTCTCACTTGCAGCACCATGTTCTATAAAATTTGTTAACTTAAAAGTTTAAAAGTCCGTCACTACATGTTTCGACCAGGTGTGTTCTGTCTTCTGTTGTTAAATATATAGCTCCTCTCGATCCGAATATGTGTTCAGTTGGTGAGATGTGTTCTCCTTTGTTGTGTTGTGCTGATGTCTTGTTCTCGAATCCAACAACCCTATCGAAATTTAAGCCCTTTTTTTCAGCTTGTATCCAGTCATTTTACAGATTGATATTAGATCCGGTAACGCAGCGCACTCATGGTGGAAGTTTGAACTAGTTGAAATGGGCGGCTCGAAGTTATAAGGAGGCACATTTATTAGACAGACAAAGAAAGTCGTGCGAATGAAGAGATTAGTTTGCTAATTATGAACAGCAGCGTCTTACTGTTAGCTGAGGTCAAGTTCGTGTAAGGTTAGTAGTAAGGAGGGACCCCCCGTTGATGAATCCGTTATAGAATTATTTCGTCTTATATCGAAGTGGCCAGTTCAATGTTTCGATCAACCCGGCTTGAATGATAGCAATTCAGGTTATACAAAAGTACGTTGAAAGTATTTCTCGTTACGAAATAAATCATACATATATGGTATTGTTATTGTCATTAAAACAGGAGCCTAGTTAGCGTAGTCGGTATAGCGACTGGCTATGGGCTGGACGACCGAGGGGTCGGAGTTCAAGTCCCGGTAGAGTTTAGAATTTTCTCTTCTCCACGTCATCCAGACCGGCGCTGGGGTCCTCCCAACCGCCTATCCTCCCGGCCAAGCGGCCGGGGCGTGAAGCTGACCACTCACCTCAAAGTAGTGCCGAGGTCAAGAAAATATGTTTCTATACATACGCTCCCCTATACGTCTTCATTGCGTAGTGCTTAATTAGTTAAGCACAGGGACGACTTTACCTTAACTTTTTTATTGTCATTAAACCAAGGAGGCTAAGATTGTTTGAGAATGCAGCAGATATGTCGAAATAGAAACGTGGAAGTGAAACAAATCTCAACAAATAATTGAGCTGCTTTCTTTTAATGCCAATTACTGTCTCCAGAGCTATATTATAGCTTCGGCCTTATGTCTCATCAGGCTATTTGAACCCTACAGGCCTACTACGAAATAGATCACACTAGATGGAGGATGAGAAGACTGTAAGATCCTTTACCTTCAGAGGGTAGCGCTATAAATTCCGTCTTATATATTTCTTCCAAATTTTGGGAGTTTTCACAGGCCACCTCTTTGGCCAAGAAGGTAGCTTAGCTTCTTTACAGATAACAGTTGTTTTGTTGAAAAGCTGCGCCATGTCGAGATGTGTTGAAATAAAATTCTTGGAGCCTAATGGCATGTAAATTTTTATACTGTTTTGTGTAAAAATATAAAATTCGATATGAGTGTCATATAAAGTCCGATAAGGACCAAATTCGCTCACCAATTCTCAATTGAGACCCTTACCAATACCAAGTATAATCGAAATATGTTGATCAGTTTCAGAGAAGAGACGTCGGGATGGAAAGGCACGAACTTTGCCTTTTGCTTTCATTGTGTGTAGTCTGTGTAAGGAATGCATAAAATGTCGGCATTTTATTGCGTGTCGACGCGGCTGATGGGCGAAAAAAGACTCAATCGTTCCCACCTATTGTTTCGATCTGTGAGAGGTTCTCATCTAACTTTTAAATCACGTCTGCAGCAAGACTCGAACCTGGGATCACGCCATTAAAATCAGTCTTGTTGCCAGGTAACTCCCATCTAGTCACTACGCCATACCCACCCACGGTGTGACAGAAATAGCGGGAAAACGAAACAAGTCGCTGTATTCTTTCCTGGAACTGACTAAGGCCAAGTTCGATACGGTTAATTTTGCCCATATACTTTTTTATGTTGAAGTCAACTTATAATTATATGTAGTTTATTTTCTTATGCTGATTAAGCACTATTAAAACCCCGACATGTTTTGTTTATAAATGACCGTCTTCAGGAGGGATAACCTCATAACAGAGGAAACTTCGCATTTTGTATATATGAATATAAAAGATTTTCCCCATGTGGAGGCGAGTTAGAATACCTCCACCGTAGCCCTGCGAATCGTAGAAGGCGACGGAAAGGGAACCCCTTGTCTGGGGGTATAACTTGGCCACCCTGTCACTTACGTACTCATGGAGTTGAGCCCTTCTTGAGGAGCCGCCAATTCTGCAACTACTCAAGAATTTCCCAGCATTTTATGGAAACCGAAGGTTCATTACCGTGTTCACAAGAGTCCTCCACTGGTTCATATCCTGAGCCAGATCAGTCCAATTCATACCATCCCATCCTATGCCACCCTGTCACTGGGGGATATAAATACAGAGACCTGGTCCTCCACGTTGGGGGTTGGACGCAAGGATGACGACCTTGCCATGTGAAAGTATTCGTATCATTTTTGCGAAATCTCAAGAAGTGAAAACTGGATCAAATCTGGCAGAAAATTTTGAGGCTCAAAAGGTGCTGTTTTGCCAGTGACGGTGATGAATAAGAGATATCAAATGTCTAAATCCTAATGTCTTTATATAAGTCAAAACCAAAATATTAAAATGCACGGATGCGAACCGTTATTCTGGAATATTTAAATGTCCAGTCTCGTATCTAGGCTCTCAACTATACAGACAAGTTGAAAGTTAATGTGGTGAATAATATCAGAAGATCTCGCTTGCGTTGTACCAGTGTGAACATATTTGTCACACATAATTGTTGTTAAGTTCCAAATGTTAGTTTGAGGGAACTGCAATAAGCAATTATACAGAGTGGAGCAGAGGAAACGCATGTTTTTCACATAAGAATAACTTTGTTGATTTTCAAGTTAAAACCTTTTTAATTACACAAAAATGAAGGTATTTAAATGCATTTTTGATTTACATTACGAACGGAAGATATCAGTCAGATAACGTCCTCCTTGCTGGACACACATTTGGAGCCTCTCCTCAAAATTCTGCATCGCATTCTCCGACATGTCTTCCGGCACAGCTGCGATTTCTTGACGAATGGAAAGTTTCAGCTCCTGGATCGTTCGTGGTCTGTTCGTGTACACTCTTGTCTTGAGGTATCCCCACAAAAAAAAAATTAAGTCATAAACAAATAGATCAGGGGAGCGCGGGGGCCAAGAAACATCACCGAAACGGGAGATCACATGTTGAGGGAACATGTTTGAAACCACATTTGTCTCATGTTTTCCTGATGCCTTAGGAGTTCGACCCATGTATTGCCAATGCCCGATTAGGTCGTTTCCGCCCGATTTAGGAGGGTGGGCATATTGCGAGACAATATAAAACTTCACAAGAATATCGCGATTTATCCAAGAAATATTATCTAAATTGAGGGACACATCTGACATGTGTTCGAGAGATGTTTGGTTCGAATCTGGGCTGGCATACCGACTACCATGACAAGGCGTTTTGCCGTTTTCCTCAGTCCCTCCAGTATGAGAGCCGGCAGAGGTCAAGCCAGCCACCTGTCCACCTCCGGATTAAAAAAAACAGCATTCAATGAAAGAACGAAATACACTAACATTAATAATAGGGTGGGGGTACGCAATAACGTAGTGGTTGAGGTGCTACGCTACAAGCCGGAAGGTCGCGAGTTCAAATCCCGATGAGGTCACCGGATTTTTTTCAGTTGACCCAAAACTAATTAATTAAATAATTTTCCTGGGGAGTATAGCGCGGCCGGCGCGTAAGGTTGACAACCTTACCGCCATGTGTGAGCCGATTGTCTAGATAATGTGGGACCCTCACCGTCTCACAACCCTATGGGTCTTCACGACCTGGTACAGGGATACCTTTACTTTACTTTTTATGATTATATACGACGAACCTAAAGGGTGATCTAAAAACAATCGTGATCAGTTCCTTCGGGCTGCCCAGGAATTCGCCGACAAGAACAGATAGAAATCGTAAATAATCCCAGGCTGGAAGATTTGTGTCCATGTCGAGACACGAACCTGAGCTTACTAGGCACCCCCCCCCCACAGTAATGAAGTAACCTACTGAGTACTAAAGGCAGATGGTATCTTTCCCCTCTTTGCCTACCCTGTGGTTTGGACTCACTCTACTCTCTTAGTCTTATATGGAGAATTTTGACATAATTTACTTTGTTGGTGCTTAAGACGTGTTTGAAAGATATACCGTTAGGGCGAGATTTCTTAACGTTTACTTCAGGATTATATATTCAATTGAAGCAGGGCCTATAAACATTTTCACTGTAGAGTATAAATTATTTTAAACGTTGAATTTACATTAGAACGCTAAATTTAATATAAATCCATCAAATCAAAACGGATTTGTTCCACTCGTACAGTTGATATGAACAACGAAGGGTCCTCACACTAGGAGGCACAAACACGTTAAATGTACCTAAACAGGCCAGCAAACCACTGTACAGAACAAATGATGCATCCCGCATATGTGTACCACAAATTCTTCAAGTTTTGTGTGGTGTTTCTTTTGTGGCTTGCTATCCGGACATTTTTGTGTCATGACCCAGAAGAAGTATTATTCAAATATATTTCCTGATGATACAATCTTTGTGGGGAAGAGTCCCGCCGAGCGCCCACACGTTGAGTGTGGAATCTGGGGACCGCGTCACATGATTCTTCTCGCTTGTCACATCGATTTGACTTCAGAACAACAGCAATTGATGACGCTGTGTAAGTACCAAAATATATGTTCCGATTGTAACAATTACACCACCGTAAGAAACATTACAGATGAATTCATATGCGCCTGTAGTTGGTTCACGAAAGTAGACAACGGGGTTTTGCTTCCTGGCAGCTCCGTGGAATTTATTTGTTCAGCACCATTGTGCCCAGAATGACTGTGGGGTCCACCCATTGCCTTGTACGGTGTGGTGTAGCGAGGCCCTTTCTTATTGGATGAAGCTGGTGGAGCGTAAATATGATCACACCGCTTAAGAAAGCCTATGTATTTACTACTTTGACCCCTGTGCGCCGCAGAGCAAATTGATCTAATGGTAATGTTCTAGACTTGTATACAGGAGATACTAACTTCGAATCTCGGCCATGGTACTGACTGTTCTGGCAGAACTTCTGTGATTTTCCTTAGTCTCTTCGAGCAGATTCATGGATAATACCTGATTAGACCATTGCCGGTACTTTCAAAAAACTTTCCAGTTGATCATTCATCCTGCTGTCTGTTGTTGTGCAGTCTAGATACTGCAAGTTTTATTAAAATAAACCCACAGCCCCCACTCCTGTACGCCTTTTAATTATATGCTCCGGTAGAGGAATTCAGTTTTTATCCGGATCGGGTGCCAAGTAGTATTTTTTTTCTCTCCAGTTCCTTGGAGTGAGGCGAGACTGAGACCACTTGGTACGTCGACCACTAATTTACCTATTGTACCAGCCCCGGATGGGGAGCACGCGGTAGCGTAGTTGGTTGAGGCACTATGTTACAAGCCGGAAGGTCGCGGGTTCAAATCCTGATGAGGTCATTAGATTTTTTTATTTGACTTAATCCTTCCATCTGCACTATGGCCCTGGGGTCGACTCAGCCTCTAACAGAAATGAATACCAGGAATCTTCCTGGGGGTAAAGGGCGGCCGGCACGTAGGGCTGACAAACTTGCCGCCGTCTGTGAGCCGATTGCCTAGAAAATGTGGGAGCCTCAACATCTCACAACTCTATGGGTTTTCACGGCCTGTTACAGGGATATCTTTACTTTACTTTCTACCAACTCCGGGTGATAGATGATGGTGATTGTGGAGCAGATGGTGGAATGAAGATTGGCAGGAGAAACCGCAGAACTCTGAGGAAACCTGCTCTATTTCCACTTTGTCCACCATAAATTCCACATGACCTGACCTGAACTCGAACCCTGGCGCCGCGGTGGAAGGCTGGCGACTAAACGCCTGAGCTATGTCACGGCCTAGGCGCCAAGTAACGTAATGCTAATATAATATAACTAGTGTAGAATCCGTTGAAATACAAAGCGTAATTTCTTTCGTATGTTTAATCTTCACTCTCTTTCTTCTTCCTTTGCTTTCTGTCTTTCATGCCTCTGTCTCGTTCCTTCCTTTCTCACTTAAATATTACACTTCTGTTCTCCAGATGGTAAGTAAAAAGTAAAGTAAAGGTATCCCTGTAACGGGCCATGGAGGCCCATAGATAGGGTCGTGAGATGTTGAGGTTCCCACATTTTCTCTAGACAATAGGCTCATAGATGGCGGCAAGGTTGTCAGCCTTACGCGCCGGCTGCCCTTACCCCCAAGAATATATCAAGAATATTCCTGGTACTACTTTCTGTTAGAGGCTGAGTCGATCCCAGGCCCATAGTGCGGCTGGGAGGGTTAGGTCAATTGAAAACATCCAATGACCTCATCAGGACTTGAACCCGCGACCTTCCGGAATTGTGCCTCAACCAACTGCGCTACCGAGTGCCCCCCCTTGAGATGGTACAGTTTAGAACATAGAGCTGCCAACTGTTTAAGTACGCGAAAACAGCTACGTTATGAGAACGACGTAATATAGCCTACGCACAGATAGCACACGTATGTAGTCGTAAAACGGCTCTTATATAGGCCCATATAGGTGCCAATAGATTCTAGACCAATGTCCCGTTCATGATAACGGGTGCTTCGTTCATAATCATAGTTTAATAACCATGTTCTTAATACTCGTCGTCATTATGACATGACATCACGTTGCATGTCTGAACCATAAAATAAATAGTTTGCCCCTTCGCGTTTCACATCCTAGCAAAATTACACGACTTCAAATAACATTACCAGGTCTAGTGCTCCTTCAAATTTTCTGATCAGGGCGTATCAGCCCATAAATATTAATGTAAACGTATGATCACACCAAACCTAACAGCAAAGGTATGCTGGATCTTTATATATACATTCAGAACCAATAAGTATCACAAAAGCAATAAAACACAGGCTCGGAATGCGCACTGTGGCCTAATATTGAAAAATGTTACTTATATTTCAGCCTACTCACACCTCTCGGTTCACTGTTCAGTGACTAGGCAGCTTGGTTTATGTTATTGTGGATTTTCTCTAATTCCGTGTAGCATAGTCCTTCTTCATAAGGTAATTATCCTTATTTTATTCTTACTTTTCTTCTTGTCGGTTTAGGACGTCTGGCTTGTTCCTGTTCAGAAATCTTAGAGACATATGGTAAGACTGACCTCTTGAATAGGGGATTAGCCCGTCACAAGGTCCTTACGAACACAGGAGAACACAAACAGAATAATGAGGATACATGTCAGGCTAGGAACACACACAGCGACATCGGTCGTACGACGTCCGTACGGTTCATGTCACATCAAGTAGTAGGGGCAGGGGAAACCGAAGTATCTGAGAAAACCTGCCCCAGCGCCACTTTGTCCACCATAAATCCCACTTGACCAGACCGGGGATCGAACCCGGGCCGCCGCGGTGGGAAGCCAGCGACTAACCGCTGGAGCTATAACACGGCCCAACGTGAGAGCTTAATGCAGTTTTATTATTTGTATCTCGTTAGATTTCTTATTGTAGCGATTGGTTGTTTGGTCGATCATATTAAGGGCGTTCTTCAGGCAATGGACAGACGGGGAGGTGGCACATCTGCACTGACGTACAGTCTCGGGATCCGCCTTAATGGCATCGTCATTTTATAAAGTTCGGGGCCAGGCTAGACGAAAGTTTCCATCCTGATTTCGTAGCCTACTTACTGAAATACTGATGTGCGTATTTTTGCTACAGATGCATCCAGCACCAGTTTTAATTAAACTCGGTGTGGAGCTCATGCCATTTGTCGGCACCCCATTATTACGCGTTTTAAAGTGTGGTGTCCTTACGAACCTTCGAGATGGGGGAAAACACTATTTCCGCTCAGTAGAGTGCCTGAAAATTGCTCAGAAACTGCACCTTTAATATTATTTTTCTTGTGGTCTGACACAAAGCGTGAGCCGGTATAGCGTCTAGCTACTGGCTGGACGAACGAGGGTTCGGAGTTCCAGTCCCTGTGTGGCCTAGAATTTTCATTTCTCCATGTCGTCCAGACCGGCTGTAGTGTCCACTCAACCTATTCAATGAGTACCGGGGAGTGAAGCTGACCACTCACCTCCATCTAGTGCTGATGTCAAGAAAACGTGGGTCTATACATCCACTCCCCTGTACGCCTTCGTGGCATAGTGCTTGCTTAGTTAGTTAGTTAGTTATTGGAGAGGGTGGGTTTCCCCATGCACTTAGACCTGTATTGGTCCATTGTGCTTCCCTCTGTGATTTCTACCAGTCTCTATATCCTACCGGTATTGGTGCTTACCATCAGTCCTGCCCAGCCAGCGAGACCGGCTCTACTAGCTGAGAGGTATTTATAATGCTTCCCCCATCTACCAGAGGTATTAGAGACTGCTGTTGGGCGGGAAACGTCCGTAATTTGGCTCAGTGACCTCCTTTGGAGATATGAGGTTCTTTTACATGCCGTAAAGCTACGACACGGGACCCACGGCTTAAAGTCCCTTCCGGAGGACTTGTTCCCTGAATTTTTCCGCCCTTAAAAATTCGACGACCTCCGCCGGGTATTTGAACCCGCGTACCTTGAGTCATGAGGTGGGAACGTTACCTCTAGACTACGGAGGCCGCTGCTTGCTTAGTTAAGTACAGGGACAACCTTCCCTTAACCTGACACACAGCTAGATGGTAGCTAACGCCATGATCGAGAGGTTAACGATGTGCTCTCAGACGCTAGCAACTGCCTCTTGAAGGCAGCACAAAACGAATTTCTGTGCGCAGTGTT
Source organism: Cryptotermes secundus (assembly GCF_002891405.2). Lineage (NCBI taxonomy): Eukaryota > Metazoa > Arthropoda > Insecta > Blattodea > Kalotermitidae > Cryptotermes > Cryptotermes secundus. The sequence goes on along the minus strand of NW_019737096.1, from coordinate 1,159,392 downwards.
ACTGGGCTGTAGCTGCTGCATTGCTTGTAGTCATGCCCCAGGGGAGTTATTACGCCACTACTGGGAGGGTTGTTGTCCTTTCTGCGGTTGAACCCAGTAGCTCAGTATTTACAGACAGGCAACAAAACACTTTCGTGTCTCGTTCCTCCCACAACGCAGTGCTGTGGTAGTCCTGTATCTTGCGGGTACGGATAATGAGGCCAGAGGTGCGTGCGAAGTGAGGACCACCCACCAAGCCAACACACCCATGCGCCCCGTATTAGTTCTGGTGAAAAATATTAAACACAAAAATTATGTTCACGTCAGAATTTCCTCATTAATATTAGTGTAATGTGAAATGATGACTAGCAATTTTTAGATTTTTTAATTATGGTAGGTTATCCTATTGTCGAATTATAGGCAGGTAGTTTTTTTTTATTATTGGCGAGGTAAGGTGAGGCCGAGACTCACGATACTGTGGCCTTAGATGAGCTTATTGTTCCTCTTCCGGATGATAGATTAAGGAATGGAATGCATGTGGAGTGGTGGTTGCAGGGGAAAACCTCAAGTCTTAAAGAGAAACATCTTACAGTGCCATTTTTTTTCCACAAATCCTACATGGACAACCCAGGGACCGAACCTGGGCCTCCACTGTAAGAGGCAGGTGACTAATCCGCGTGAGTTGTGGCGGTGATTGGAGAGGAAGCGATTGTGAGTTCCAAGGGGCTATCTCAGTATTTCCTTGAAGAGCCGAGGAGAAGAAAGACAATCTCATTCTGGGTTCTGTGCTCCGTCAGGGCTAGGAACTGAAATAACCTGCAAAGTACAGGGGAACTAAAACTGAGTTTGTACTCAGCGTCGCTTAACATCGGAAAAAGTACGTTTACTCTTTTCCTTGTACTTTCCATTTGTTGACCTGTGAAGATTTGCAAGAGCTGTATAATGCATTCTGATCACCCTAAGCTGTTGCGGAGAAGAAAGAATTTTTGTTTTGGTAAAAGCCCCGTTTTATTACATAGGCTGTTAATAAATTCTGTCTGCTAAAATAATAAATTGGATTTCTACACCCATTGTAATAAAATTATATTCCAAGTGTCGGTAAGGAATTGGCGCCATTAGTATGGCACTGTAAATTAGTGATACGTGGATACTATCTCTAGAAAATGTTGAAGTGTTCTTCAGTTCGCATGCCTATATCTATATATTCAGTTGCTCCCACTTGGAGTTTAGGGCATCCCGTGAAACGCTTCGTTTCACTTCACTTTCTTTATTTTAAACAAATGGTAGGACTCCTTGGACGGGGATTCGCCCCGACGCAATACCACCACCTACACAGGACAACACAAGCACAGAATAAACGCAGACAGATCCATACCTTGAGATGGATTCGAATCCACGATCCCAGCGTTCGAGCGAGCGAAGACATTTCATGCCTTAGATCGCGCGGCCACTGTGATCGGCCAGTTCACGTGTACATTCCATTGTATATCCGGTAGTTCCTCAGTGCAATAGTGCTGTTAAAAGAAGACTGGATGAAGCAGTTGACTGCCATATAAGTAACTTCCAATCCAGAAAGCAATGTGTAAATTGAAGACACAACAGATTTCACCACTTTTTCGGGACAAGAAAAACCAAAAACAAATAAAACAACCACTAAGAATTACTTGGGAAGTAGGGTGAACTGGAAGCACCATTCTTTCTACTAGGTGTCTATAGGAAGCCTCACAAGTTTCGACACATCTGTGTATAGGTTCTTCTTCTAGACCTGTCCCCTGTTACCCCCTTATTTAAAGCGTAGTTTATTCTGCTTTCCTTCTAATTGAATGTCTGCTCCGGACCCAGCCAGTCTCCTGTGTTAGGCGATGCTTAACTGCAGTGTCTGAAATTGTCATCGCCTCAACTTCACTCTCCCAGGCCATATCGGTGGCTCTGTGCCTTGTCTGGGATCAAGGCTATGGCGTGCCCCACAGACAGGCATACAGCTAGACAGACGAATGGATTGATAGAGGAATATACGTCTATTGGCGGGTCACGCTTCTCTCGTCTACCTCTGTTAGAGTAAGTGCTTGAATGTCATAGTTCTCCAGAACGCCTTGGAACCGTAAACACAATTTCGGAACGAACTGTGCAGTTATTATGAAGCTTCGCCAGTTTTCATCGGCACCATTTCCTCTAGCCATGCAGCAAGAAACTCAAACGAGGCTAACAGGATCTGGACCAGATGCCTGAACAAGTTCCGTTGTGCATGTCAGCATCAGCCATAGTTCAAGGGTCTCTTTATTGCATAATTATTGCGAAAAATCTTGTTCGATTTGCCTCCTAGAATCTCATTTCTAAACCCGACCGCAAATACACTTTAATAACCCGGGCTTGGACGTGTTCCTTAGTGGATTGTGTCATGGTTATGAAGGGAAACGTGTGTTTAAGGTTCCTGCAGCCAGGACTGGTGGGAAACTGACAGTTCTCTTAGAGGGGTACAAAGTTCGTGGCTCAGTGCTTTCATTTCACACTATGTAGTCTTGGTGATGTCGGTTCCTAGCATAGCGGTAACTTTAATTTATACGTTAGTTCAAACTTGATGCACAAGTATGAATACGTTCAGATTTTAAGAAGAAGCCCTTTAGATGCCCTGGCATGAGTGGGACGTGGATAAAGTATTTGATAACGCTGAGCAGTCTTCTGTTTAAGCCAGTGTTAAGTAGATCCAGGAGCACCGGATGTTCGCCACTGTCAGTATAATCTTAGTAGTTCTGTGTTTCAGTGTGTGCTGGCAGCACTGATCGAACGCATCTGTTTTATCCGTGATCTAGATCTCAGTAATGATTGATCACCTGTCCTGAATTAAGCTTCGCTCAGGCCCAGCGTGTCATTTAGTTTATTACACATATTTAACTTGACATGATGGCAGTCTGGATCTTAAAACATCTGTGCTATGGGAGCTGACTGTTGCCTGATTGTTTCATTTTTCTTCAATGGCTCTTCCAGCCCATTCAGGGCCCAGGCCTCTTATTGAGTTCCGTAATCATTTTTCATATTTCACTCCTTGTATGAGTGATCAGCCCGTCGCAAGGCCGCTACGTAAACACAGGATAACACAAACACACAACATCCATGCCCTGAGTGGAATTCTAACCCACGATCTCAGTGTTCGAGCGAGCGAAAACAGTTCATACCTTATGTAAGATTTGAGGTTTTCACGGCGGTGACTATGAAGAAAGCAATCTTCCGGGATGTGGCGCCGTGTATAGTCTGTTAGCACCTACTCACGATGGTTCCTCGCTCGCGGATTTTCTTCTTTTTCTTCTACCCTGAAGATGGAGTTGATACGTTCCTCCGAAACGTCGGTTAACACAATATCTACACGGCGCCACATCCCAGAAGACTGCTTTCTTCAGTTCATACCTTACATCGCTCGGCTGCCGTGGCGGACTTGATTGTTTTAAGGCGCGTCCACATTACTCGTGCTCTTGCTCGCCAGGCTTGTGCTCGTCGGGAGACCCGTCTGGCTTTTACTTGTGCTCGTAAATCATCGCCCACACTACTTCAGTTGCTCGCCAGGCTTCGGCGCGTGAGGATCCGTATATTTACTCGTAGTGTGTATAGGCCGTAGTCGTATTTTAATGTATTGGATATAGTTTTTAAATTAAAAAATTAAAATTTGCTTGTCCCGTAACTTGTCATATCGTCCACATTACTCGCGAGCATAGCGAGTCCAACGAGCGCGAGTAATGTGGACGCGCCTTTATGGACTTCCTAATTACATTTTATAGGATATATATATATATTTTATTTTCATTGCGTCTGTTGGTACCGCTGGTACCACAAACATGACGACTATGTGGCGTTTGAACTCGGTGTTTAAGCGGAAGTCATGTTAGTCCACCTGGAAAATAATATACATGTAGATCTAATGATGATCACTAATTCTTATTTTAACGTTTTCCCTTGTGATATACGTGTATATTTGAAGACAGAGCAGTGTAGTTTCTGTACTGAGATTGGCTTTGTAAACATAATCATTTGTGAAGAGCTCTCTTCCGGGATATAACGCTGTATAGTCCGTTGGAAGTCAACAGGTATTTTGGAGGAATATGTCGCCTCCATCTTCAAGGTTGAACAGTAAGCCAAGAAAGACACCGGCATGGTGCAGGCAGCAAGCAGATCTTTTTTTTTCTACTGTTAATTATCTCCGTCAGCAATCGCATTAGGAAATAATGAATATCCGAACTAATGAGACGTGTAAAATCTCAAAGACTGTACTGGAATCTCTAAGTAGGCCTACTTACGGCTGTACGGTTGATGCAACAACCCATAATTCTATTAAGTGTCGATATTCCCCATGTGGAACGCCTGTAATGTGTACATTACAGTTCCCGGAAATTGCTGTCACTTTTTAGCCATGGAGCAATGAAAGAGTGCCAATTTCTTAAACTGGGCAAGACTCCAATGTAAACATAAGAAAAAGTTGCAAACTGTATGTGATGATAAAGCCTTAAGATGTAGCAGTGTATTTAAATGGTTTAAAACTATTTAAAAACTGGCGTGAGGATCTTCAAGATGATCAAGAAGCGGGTGTCCTTCAACCTCTTGAAATGGTGACACAAATACAAAAGTCCGTGAAATGGCGGCATGAGGCCATCGATTGGCTCTGAGAATGATGTTGGACGAAGTAAACATCAATAAGGAGACGATTCGTTAAATCCTCCATGAAGATTTACGGAAGAGGAAGATTTGCGCGAAATTCGTCACACACAGATTCACAGATGAGCAGAAACCGCGGAGCCTCACATCGCGCCAAGGCTTCATGCAGACTTGTCAAGACAAGCCCAGTTTTCTTGATTGCATATCTCTTCCGAAGGTGAAAACTGCCTTCAAAGGAAAGAGGCTTCAAGATGTTGAAGACGTTAAGAAAAACGTGACGGCAAAACTGAACTCTGTTTCTTTGGAGGTCTTCGCCGAGTTTTCAGAACCTGAAACACATGTATTCAAATTGGCGAAGATACTCTGAATATAAATAAAAAAGAATTTCTGATTTACGTGTATTTTTTTATTTTTTTTTTCACACCACTCCGGGAAGTTTATTGCCAGACCACGTAGGCGTTGGGCACGTCTACTCATTGTATTAATTGCGTCAAGTGGCGAGTGTCTTGCAGAACGTTCTGTCCTCGCGATTCGGCCACAGAAGAGCACGTGGCAAATTTGGATGGAATTTCGTATGAGAGTCGTAGATCAGAACGTTTGGGTGAAGTTCCTTGTTGGACTGAATGAAACCGTTACGGTCCAATCTTTATCAAAATTCATTATTTCGTTAATTATATAGCAAATTGAAAATGTTTTGGAATTAAAGTTATTCACGTTTTAATCAGATATATGTTTTATAGCATATGTGCATATATTTTACATTGGAGGACCACTTTTTTAAGAACTGTATAAATATGAATATGAATCTGAGAAGTTTATAGAATTATGTGTCACAATATTTGTTAAATGAGAATCCTCACAGGGCCATTCTTTGCAGGGAGTAAAAACCATGTTTATCTGGTCCAGAATTTTCTGCCTTTGACAGAGAAACATTTACAAAACAAACTCCATAACCTGTAGTCCTCAAGCGAACTGTACCGACCGAGCGACCGCCGCATGTCGGCGAAGTTAGTGCCAACTTCAGCCGGTAGAGGGTGTCACGTGGATAGCGCAACGGATCCCCACGGCCGTTAATTTCGGTTTACTAGACCGGAGCCGCTATTTCCTTGAAATAGCTCCTCAGTTATCCTCACGAGGCTGAGTGGACCCCGTTCCAGACCCACTACTTCTCAGAAAGTCTGGTAGCGCCGGGAATAGAACCCGGACCCACTGGATATGTAGCCAGGAACTCTGACCACTAGACTACAGAGGCGGTCTATATACATTTAGCAGGGTAATAAACGCCAGGGAGTCTAATTCACGTTTGGGAAGTAGGGTACCTGGTTGGATTCTCGATCTTATACAGATTTCTCGTGTTTCCAGTTGCATGGAATTATATTTGCTCGCGATCTGCGAGCCGATTGTCTAGTAAATATGGGAGCCTCGGCGTCTCACAAACGTATGGGCCATCACAACCTGTCACGGGGTAGCTTTATATCTTTTTGACTTTTACCAGATGTATCCCATATGTCATTTACTAGCACGCTATCAAATGTAATACGATGGCGCCATATAATCTCAGCTGATACAGCGTCAGTGACCATGGGATGAAAATCAGCGTGACCTTCTCTGTGCGTTAGGTTGTGCCTGTCCTCGCAGGTGGGAAGCAGGGAAGTGGTCGCAGGGGGAAGTGCCGTCTGGCAGCATTCACCACGAACAATAACAACACCAAGAGGTGAAGGTTAAACAGCCTACATGTGATTGTGAATGGGGGTGCAGTCGTAACCCGTACGTAACGGTATCCTGTCTCGCAAAAACAAGCTCGTCACAGAGTGACCCACAAGTAAACTACTGTTCCAAAAGTCCCTGAATGGGTTAATATTGATGCCTTCCATTATATTTCACCTCTGCCATGAAAATCTGCTAGGCATCCATCCTGTGAGAAACGGAAATACTGTTTCAGGAGGCTTAGTTTCCTTTGTTTGCATTACCTTACTGTAGAACTGATGAACACGATCATTAGCAGCCACTAAATAAAACTTCATGCAGTCATAAAACCTGCCGTCCCTTGTGTCCATTATGCAATTTTCCTGAAGTCGTTGGAGGTGGGAGTATATTAATGGTGATTAAAATAGAGACGGCTTTAGGAAATGTGCAGTCAAGAAACATGGTCTTGCGCACAGCGCAGTATACTGATGTAATAATAGACTTCTTGCGAAAACCTCTCCATGCGGGTATGAGTAACATACTGCAGGAGCTCTGAGAAAATACTGATACGAGACCTGTCTGCTCTTGGGAAGTCGACCGAAAATCGGTATCACTTTCTCACAGGGATAACAGCACGCAGTACGGCTGGCAATATGGGACCCGAAGTGTGTATTTCCTAGTTATCTGTCCACTCTGCAGCTTCTATCACAGTGGCCGCACGGTATGAATATAAGCCTATGACAAAGACAAATGTTTGGAAGGAGACGGTAATTACATTGATGTCAAAAATCTCCCTGTGGCTCTACAGCCGTGTGTTGAACCTTGATCTTTTACACAGTCGGTACGACTCGTTGGACGGGGGATCAGCCCGTCGTAAGGCCGCTACTTACACACAGAACAACACTAACCCAGAATAAAAGTACGCAGACATCCATGCCTCGAGTGTAATTCGAACCCAGGAACCCAGTTTTCGAGCGGGCGAAGACAGTTCATGCCTTAGACCGCGCGGCTACTGTACTGTCCTCAACCGCTCTAAAATTCTGATCTTTGGTTCAAATCTGTGTTTTTTCCTGTGTTTGTGTTGTTATGTAGGTAGAGGCCTTCGATGTGTCGCCATGTCATTCTCGCAAATGCCTAACAGATTCCGAAACGAGGAAAACGGGGCACTTTGGACTGCATTGGTTTGTAATAAATGTAAAGGATGTCCCTGGTCTTCATTGATTAAGCACCGCGCCTTGAAGACATATGGGAGAGTGGAAGTATAGCTTCGTCGTTCTTGGCCTAGGCACTAGATGGAGGTCTGTGGTCAGCTCCACACCCGGCCGCTTTATCCCCAGGGAAAGAGTCTCCCGTACCCATTGTATGTTAGGCTGGGTGGGCTCCTGAGTCAGTCTGGACGCTGTGGAGTACAGAAAAATCGTGCGCCTGTCGAAAATCGAACGCGGCCGCCCAGTCCGTAGCCAGCCGCTATACAAACTGGGCTATCCCAGTTGCATAGCGTGACGCGGTCACGGCTGAGGACCGAGCAATCGGGCTTCCATTCCCGTCAGGTGCATTTGTCTCTTCAGAAGAACCATGACTCTGTAGCCATCAGTCTCCTACGCAAGGAGCACCTCCGGAGAGTGTGAATCACACACTTCTCATTACAGTACCGAGGCTACGAATGCGTGGAGCTTCAGCTCCACACACCTTCGTGCTGCGGTGCCTGGAGGAAATATACGTAGGTTATTGGTTCCATAAATATTACCTCTGGCGGCATACAAAGCTGTTAGTTAAGAACATTAGTCATTCGATGTATAATGTTAGAAGTTTGTATTATGGTGAATTTTATTTAAAAACAAACTGCGTTTTAGTCCGGTAAGTTTTGTACAGTACGAAAAGTAAGATAATGAAGAAATGTGTTTCGAATTAATGACACTAACTGACGAGTCAATATGCACCGACTGTCTACAAGCACAGGGCAACACATAATCACCCATGTTCTTAGCTGAATTTGAAATTGCGGGCCCAGGATCGGCAGCATGTATACTCGTAAATATTCCTAAAGTTCCCGACCACAAGAATTCGTTTGAACCTGTAGCCTTGTGACGGGGCCACTTCTTTGCTGCTTTGATAGATGTGGTACCGTATGCAGCCACATTCCGCCTTTACTCACATATAAATATCATCAGTGACACTTGAATACGCCACAAACGGCGATCCTAACTAACGTCGCCTCGTGTTTTGTCTCCATCAATTAGATCTCTTGGTGTCGCGAGCGTTACTAAAGCAAACAGCAACTTTATACATCAACTTGTGGAATTCTCTACTTGCAGGTCTGGTTGTCAGTGGGTTTTAGATAAGATTTTATTAACCGTCATGTCTTTTGCTCTCCGGTTAGTGAAGCAGTTTAATTTAAATAATAGGATTTATTCGGGCTATGCTACAAGCGGGTTCAAGTCCCGATGAGGTCATTGGATTTTTTTCAATTGACCTAATCCTTCCAGCCGCACTATGGCCCTGGGGTCGACTCAGCCTCTAACAGAAACGAGTACCAGTAATTAAATAATTTGTCTGGGGAGTAAAGCGCGGCCGGCGCGTAAGGCTGACAACCTTACTGCCATCTTTGAGCCGATTGTCTAGATAATGTGGGACCCTCAACGTCTCACAACCTTATGGGCCTTCACGGCCTGTTACAGGGATAGCTTTACTTAATAGGATTTATTCATATATGTTGGTCAGTCTCTAAACTTTAGTCAACTGATTTTGTGTCTCCGTCCGATTAATCGGTTATATACTTCAACAGTGTTTGCATCCATTATCCAATTTTAGTGATACTTGGTTCGAATATGGTAGAACTATAGGTTTCTCCACCCCCATTCAAAATATGAATGTGACGGACATGCGAATCTGTGAAATAGAAATAATACTCCATTCAGGAACCTTAAACAGTATTCGTGTGATGAGTTTTTAATCGGAATATTACATTGCCTTAGTGCTTCGAACTACCTGGTAGGCCTTAAGGAGGCTTTCGAACGTCGTAAAGGGGATTTTTTGCATTGTATTTAATAGCATTATCGAGTATAAGTGATCTGTTTAAACGGTTTGTTAGGGAGTGATGAAATAGTCCAAAATCATATTAAAAGTATAGCCTGTCTAATGGATGCCGAGAATATTTTTTTCCCATCGGTAAATCGACCGGGGTGTAAAGCTGATCACTAACCTCCATCTAGTGCCGAGATCAAGAATGGTGGAGCTATAACATTGCTCACCTATACGCCTTCATGGCATGATAAGGTAAGGTAACGTAAAGCTATCCCTGTAACAGGCCATGGAGGTCCATAGGGTTGTGACAGGTCGAGGCTCCCACATTTTCTAGACAATCGGGTCACAGACGGCGTTGAGGTTGTCATCCTTACGTGCTGGCCACCCTTTACCCCCAGGAATATTCCGGGTACTCATTTCTGTTAGAGGCTGAGTCGACCCCAGGGCCGTAGTGCCGCTGGAAGGAATAGGTAAATTGAAGAAATCCACCTCATCTGGATTCGATCCCGCGACCTTTCGGCTTGTAGCATAGTGCCTCAACCAACTACGCTACTGTGTGCCTCCCTTCATAGCATGGTGCTTAATTAATGAAGCAGCGAGACAGCTTTTTTCTTTTTTTCTTTGGCACTACAGCCCCAGTGGGCCTAGGCCTACCTCCATGAACTTCTCCGTTCACTTCGTTTTTCCTAGATCTTACACATTCGGTAGGATTCCCTGGGCGGGTGATCAGCTCGTCGCAAGGGCGAGACAACTTTACCTTTACTTATTTGATAGAAGACTAGTGGTTACAGTAATAGTGTGATACGATTTTATAGTGAAAAATAATATAAAGATGGATGCCATTAGAGTGACAGAGCAGAGATGGCGTCCGTCTTTACATTATTCTTCGCTTTACGTAAAATAATATTCATCAAACTCCTTACTCTTATCGTTTTTCCTTCCATTCTCAAATGTCCCTCATGCTCAATGTGTTTCCAATATTTTATGTTTAATTCTACTTATGCCGTTGTTTTCCCACTTTCCCAGTGAGTCAGGAAGAGGGCTTGTCTCACCAATTTCTCACACTCTTAGCTATTATTCATTCAAATTCTAATCCAGATGTGATGGTTTTCAGGGCACTGCGGTTCAGATTGGGGGTATGGTGCCATTTTGCGATCTGTGTTGTTGCTTTCAGCAGGAGGGATGGATATGCGTGAACGTGGAGAACTGGTCGGTGGTACAACGCATGTTCGCGGTTCGGTTACGTTTCTTGAATATAAGTAGCTAGTCCTAGTTCAAAGGAGATCTAGGTGTGGGTATCGTCGTTATAGGCGTGGTAAAATTCCTTCCCGTGAGAGTGATAGTGGGTGGAAATTTTTCTGAGTACCGGCAGCGTTTACTATCGTCGTTTCGGTAGTTCACGATCAGTCCGCACGACGGAGAATGTTGCCAGTGGACAACAGTCCAACTCGCTCTGCTAGACGTCAATCAACTCATCGAAGCCTTTCAAGCAGAATTTTTCGCTGCACGATAGCTTCAACTTTCATCCGTGCAGGATTCAGATTGTGCGACAGCTGCAAGATGGGTAACTGGAATGGAGTTCTGCACACCTCACGTCAACATCTTCAGTACAGATTTCGTCTCATTGGCCATGTCAGCAAACAGAATTTCCCCATACTGAGGCGATGGCGGTTCGGGTATGGATTAACGTTTTGAGAGTCAGATTTCCTTGGAAATGATTTCACGTTTCGGTGATGGTGTCTGGCCGTGTGTTTCTCCTGACCAACTTCTTATAGGAATATTTAAAATGTAAAGTTTATGCCAACAAACCTCGATCGTCTTGGAGTTAAAGAACCGTATCGCAAGCGAAATAAAACAATCGATGCAGCGTTTTTGCGAAGAGTATAGAGAATTTTCGAACAAAACTTTGAGAATATATGACAGGTCATGGAGAGCACTTAGAAAGTTTATTTTTAAAAATTAATTCGACCAGATAAATTTAATTATACTGTTGCGTTCCCAGTGAAACTTCTCTTTCTATTCAAGTCAACCTCCCCCTCCCCAGTAAAGGTAAAGATGTCCCTGTGCTTAACTCATTAAGCACTACACCATGAAGACGTATGGGGGAATAGATGTATAGATCCACATTTTCTTGACCTCGGCACTAGTTTGAGGTGGGTGATCGTCTTTACGCCCCGGCCCCTTTACCCCCGGGAAAGAGCCCACGGTGGACTTTAGACCCGGTCTTTACGACGTGGAGAACAGAAAATTGTTGACGCTACCGGGACTCGAACTCCGACCCCTTGGCCGTCCAGCCCATAGCCAGTCGCTATACCGACTACCCCCACCCCTTCCCAGTAGGAATCTAAAATCCGTCACATTCTATTGCCACACATTGTGTTTTCACTCCCCGCTTTTCTAATTTTCTTCACACAAATACTATTCGCCAACGCAAGTGGCACCCCCATTAGTCTTCTACAAAATAAGTCTTGCGCTTTCCCTACTTCAGTCCGTTGTCCAGACATCTGTAGTCATTTTTTAATCTACTAGCGAACTAGCCGTGTAATTTAATTTAATTAAATTTCTATATTTGGCTCACTTGCTAACATACATTATTACCACTCAGTATTAATTCTCAGATTTTCTCGACTGTTCACAGTTACTCTGAGATATTAATGTAACCCCCCCCCCCGTTTCCAGTCTCAATTTTTCATTCTTAAATAATTTCCTTCCCTTCTTAAACTCCATTCGCTTTGATATTTCTACATTTACCTAAGTCTTCGGTTCCTTACAAAATTGCTATGTACAAATAATTTCTCTCGGCAATACTGTATAACTTCTTGAGCCTGCCTCCAGATCCTCAGCCAGGCAAAATCAGGGTACCTGCTTCTACAGCATAGCTGAAAAACGGGTTTTGGACTCATCCACATTTTATTTATATTAAATAAAACTAACAAAACCCCGATACTGCTCGAATAGTCTGTTTTGTCTCTAAGGACCAAAAGTTCGAATCCTGGCGAGGAAGTATAGGAAAGACTGAACCGATGCGCATAATTGTGAATTTTAGAAGTGAAAGTTTGTGTTCCCTGTGAAAGCTGCTTTTGTAGCAACCCAAGCAGGCTTATCATTGTATATAACAGCTCAATGCCTCCCATATCCGACAGAGTGGCCCCGGGATCTCGTAACTGGTGAACACTTTATATTATCACGTGTAGGGGTGTTTGTTCATGGCTTATAAGACGGGTTTTTGATTGGATGACAGAATTTATTGACGCCTTATACACAGTACTCGAGACTACTGGGAATACAACGCTATCACTGATCTACACCATTAGAATTCACCGTTACACACACACAAGGGTTCTCAGTGTTCACTAGTCGTATCCTTGCAACGGATTTATAACAGTCTCACTGTCATTTATTAATCACCTTGGACTGCCACCTCTAGAACTCGACCTAGTTCTTGTCAAAACTCAGTAAAACGACCTTCTATGTCCCTTTATAACTCCTCGGCTCGGACCACGTAGAAAACACAGCCTCGCTTGTTGAGAAGGCATGTTTACTAACCTGTTACATAGGAATGAACGCCTGTTGTTACGCGCATACTCTTCCGCGGGAATGTATTTACCGAGTTGTTGCCCAGCAATGGGCCCAAACGTCACAGTATTTCAGAATATGCGGATCATCGTAGTTGGAGGTCTTACAAATATGTCTGCACGTTTCATATGAAATACCATGTTAGACACGTTACAAATATCGGAAGATAAGTTTGAAAAGTATGACAAAGACTAACTACGAATCTGGTAGTATGGTAGCAGCTGAGCTCCCGTGTTCGTTCCATTGATTGTAGATGTAAGTATGCTCCAATACTTCCTTTCGGACCATCTTGTAGAGTTCTTGCTGACATAGTTGAGTTGTGATGAACTTAACTCCTCCTCCTTTAACATCTGCAGCATGAGGAACACGGAAATTTCATATTTGTGGCCCGCGATAATCAGTCTGAAATTAACCCACCACTTAAACAGAACAATGATAGTGCTTGTAGTTTATAAATGAGAAGAGGAAAGAGCCGGTTTTCTCATTCAGATGTAATTCTGTATACCGTTATGTATTCCACACTTACTGACAAATAAGCAAAGTTTATAGAAACGGTCTTATAATAATCTAGCATTTCTTTCGTAATTAGTTTACTAGGCCAGCCCGATGCTTGACACAGTTCATCAGTTACGTAAATAAAAATCATTAAGCTTTTAAGATCCGCATCAAACTTTGTATATATTGCTTCGTATAGCATAATTTGAAACGTTTTCAAAAATTGAACTTTGGCCGCTAACTTAATTTCGTACTTAAATTAATGATTGTAATCGAACCAATAAGCAGGACAAGTCTATCATGTAGAATTTTAAAAATTTTGTTGCTGTGGAGACCAGAGACAGATAAAAGCATCGTTCAAAGTTAACAGAAGTTTCATAGTTCTGAGTGATCTAAAATCATGCAGAATCCCATCACAGCTGAGGTTTGGCGCTGATTTCTCGCTGTCAGAAGCGGGGTTATCTTACAAGCCGATCCGTGTGGGATTTGTGGTAGTCATCCTGGGGCAATCCCCCCCCCCCCAATTATGTTGCTTGGTTTCACCCTGTCAGTAATCATTACACTGATTATCCGTTCTCCTACTTTACCGCCCCTGAGGTCATCAGAACCGTATCTTGAGGCGGAGCTCACTTGAGGCTCAACACTTGGCTAGACTCTCAGTAGCGGAATGTTCGTTATATGCATAACGTTAACGGTCACTTTTATACACTGGTTGTGGCTCACATCTTTTGTAGTAGTCTTAAATTCGCGATGCGCAAACTATATCGTGACATGACTCCCGAAAGCCGAAATAGTGAAATCAGAAGAGAAGTTCATTGTTAGACAACGACTTGGTAAACCCATTCCCGCGGCAACGAATACGCAGGCAAAAAAGGAGTAACTTCCGTTCTTATGCAGCGGAGCTGTAGATGCGCCTTCCAAAGAATATAGAGGCTGCGTTTTCTACGTGTTCCGTTGAAAGTGGTTATAAGGGAGAGTTCCGAAGCTGTCAGGAGTAGTAGTCGAGTTTCGAGATGCCAACCTGCCGGGATATGAGCTTGGGAGCAGAGGAGTTGAATTGAGTCAAGTTTCGAGACGCCAGCCTGCCAGGATGTGAGCTTGGGAGCAGAGGAACTGAATTGAGTCGAGTCTTCGGAAGTGGCAACTGCAGAATACTGGCAAGAAATGAGTTAGGCTGTGAAAAGAAGACCTCGTGTTATTTGAAGTGACAGACTGTTACAAATTCGTTGTCTGGATACGACTAGCGGAGGGTAAGAACCCTTGTGTTTATGAAACGGTGAACTGTGAAGTGTGTAGAATAGCGATAGCGCTGTAATTGCCTGTGGTTCCGAGTTGAGTGAATAAGGTGTCAATAAATCCAGTCATCCAATCAAAAATCCGTTTTATAAATCACGCACAATCCCTACACGTGACAGTGCAGATCATTTAACTATTCTAAAATCACATTGCTTTTTTTAGATCCATATGAAATTTCGTAAGTATCTTCTATTTTCTTGAGAACTCCGTCAAAATGATCACGCTGATAGGAGAAACCAACTTGGAAACGACATCAGAGGATCCTGTAACAAGCCGTCTGAGACATGGTGCGCTCGAAGATGGTACTTTTTTGTGTGCGCGCATCTTTGAAACATTACATTTAATTAAACGTTGTGGAGAAGAAGCAGAGCAAGAAGTTTCGCGAGGGCAGCTGAGCGTGAACAGAAGCGAGCCAGGCCACGCACGGATGAGCACGGCCCGATCGATCGCTCAGCCAGAACAAATGGCAAATACAGTATTTTGTTTATGAGAACTGTGTGACGGCTGAATCATGGCATCTCAAAGTAGCACTGTCCTATAACGCACTCTTGTGCGGAGGGTTGTGACTGCGAACTCTTGCTGTGGCAATGGAATTATGTTCGCTGAGGGGTTGATTGTCGTTATGTTATCGTTAAATTGACTGTGTCGCTTTCTCATTATTGAACTGTTGACATTGTAACTGTGTTATTTGTTGACCTGATTGTCCTTTGTTGTAGAAACGTGTATAACCCTCTGTTTGCGAAGGTTAAATTGTGAATCTGAAACGACTTTCATTGTTTTGAATGCTCATTTGTTTCTGTTTGCGCCGTCTTCCAGAGTTAATTGTGAGAGCAGACACCTAGAACAGCGGCAAATATGTTCATATTGAAAGTGTTTTTTTTCTTCAGATTTCTCCCAGTTTCCTTCGACGACATATTGACGTCACTATCAGATTTCTTTCAAAGGAAAGGAAACTTTCAGCAAGTTATTGTACCCTACTTTCTATTTCCCATTAAGACGGGGGCATGTAGATACGTCAGTGTATAGATGTGGATTATCTTCGTTCCTCTGCCCTATGTTAGCACAGTCACATTTGAAAAAAAAAAAAACATTTCGCTGATGTTTCCAGCAATTTGACGCCTCATGGCATTGCAAGCCGCGCATTTTAACGGCACTTAAATTTAGCACCGTCACAAGTATCAGTCTTAAGTACAATTTCTTGAGGCTGGAGCAACAGCAGTCATTCAAAGTACGAAGCTGAGAGTCTGTGTCTCGGTAAATTTTAAAGAATAAGCAATATTTGTTAACAGTAATTATTTTAGGGAGACTGGAAGTAACACCGGCCACGCGGTCTGAAGCATGAACCGTCTTCGCCCGCTGTAACACTGGGATCGTGGGTTCGAATTCGACTCGAGTTATGGATGTCTGCGTTTGTTCTGTGTTTCTGTTGTTGTGCATGTAGGTAGCGACCTTGCGACGGGCTGATCCCCCGTGTATAGGATTAAGGAGGTCCGAAGGGCTGTGGAGACACACAGAAGTAGAATAAGGAAGTAACACTACAGCTCACACGCCTGTTTACTTGCCGATTTGGTGTTGATAGCTGACGAGCCCCTATAGCGATGTCAGTGGAGTTTTATATGGCGTCTGTTCAAACGTGTCTGAAGCAGCAGTTCATTTCATGTGATGAAAACTGCTGCCAAGGCAGTGGCGCAATCTTTTGAGGCTAGTTTCACGACATCTGACAATGAAAATCTAAATCATTGCAAGTTCTGTGTATAAATAAAGGACCAACTAATTGTGTGATGCCGATCTTCCTTGGACATGCTCGTATAGTCCTCACTCTCTCTACAGTCCCTGCTCTTATGGTAACCGAGGAGTCAGCCCAGTCATGTGGCCCACTTTAATGTGTTCCACGTTCTTATGTTATAAATCTAAATATCCAGTTTTTATATTAGCCTGGGATAGCGTAGATGGTTTAGCGACTGTTTACGGGCTGGACGACCAGGGGGTCGGTGTTCGAAACCCAGTAGAGCCAAGAATTTTCTTTTCTCCACGTCGTCGAGACCGGTTCTGGGGTTCATCCAACCTCCTACCCAATGGGTACCGGTGGCTCTTTCCCTGGGGCGTGAAGCTGACTATTCACGTCCAGCTAGTGCTGAGGTCAAGAAAATGTGGATCTATACATCCACTCCCCAATACATCTTCATGGCGCGTAGTGCTTAATAAGTTCATGACAGGGAGACTTTTACCCTTACCTTACATTTAAGCCTAGACATTCATTACAAACAAAGAGATTGAATTACGCTTGAAAATGAATCATAAATGCATTAGAATTGGTACAGAAAGTTCGAAGCACGCACCCATGGGCCATTACGCTTTATAGAGTCAGCTACTCTGCATAACCGCATACAGGGTGTGACCTGTTTTTACTTGTACGTAGCTTGCGCCAGTTTTGTATGGCCAACCGAGGCGCGATGATGTGTTCTTACCTGTCCTGCCAGGTGGCTATATGCATGCCGGATAAATTTGGATTTGTGATCTAGTAAGATGGTTCCGTGACACAGGAATCGTAATTGATTAACATTCTGGTCGACCTTTAATGCTGATGGTTAATCTGTGGAAGACGGCCCTGAAAATTTGTTACCGTCTCTACGAAAGTTATTAGAATCTTACCCAGCAAGTTGAGTGTCATATGACGATTTAAATAGGCAAGGAAGCGTTTGAAGTTTCACACATGTCTTTCACGAACTGAAGGAACTCGACAAAGGCAAAGGAGACTTCGATACTGCATAAAGGTTCGAGAGACTGTAGCCGCTCTAGATACCAGTGGGTATTTCCTAAGTTGTCATAAGAGCGGAATGCTGAAAATCTTCCATATTCTATACAAGTAGCTGGTACGCGCATTAAGGTTGAATTATGGTATGAAGCTTTACGTCGGCATGTGACTAGTACCCTTTTCTTCATCAAACTGTAAATGCCGAGCAATATCAGCTGTTTGTTAGCCAATTCATTTCCCGTCTGGAAGTTGAGAAACAAGAATACTGTTTCATTGGAGGTCGAACAGCACCTCTTTTTCGCTTAGTGGGTGGGTGGAGTACAACTGGTTCCACTCGGCACGGCGGCCACTGATTGGCCTATTGTAGCCTGCCCCGGGTGATTATGATGATGAAGAATTTTGTGGAATGAAGATTGGCAGGGGAAACTGAAGACTCGGAGAAAACCCGCTCCAGCTCCACTTTGTCCACAAATCCCACTTGATCAGACCCAGGATCGAACCCGGGCCGCCGCGGTGGGAAGCCAGCGACTAACCGTTCGAGCTATGGCGTGGCCAGCAGCACCTCTTACCGCCTCTCGTAAAAATTATTTGTTGATGGCATTATTTCTCGAAATGTTTGGCCGCCTAGGTCTCCGAATCTGTGATCACCTGACTTACATGTTTGGAGAATCTTAGAAGTGTCGTTAAAAGACACTGCAAATACATGAATATCAAAGTTATTGAGCCCGTTCTTCTCCATGACTCATCAGACACAGGAAAGAGTAGTTTAAACATTTGCATCACAGAATGTGCTAATAATTTTCAACAGTCAGGCCTAATTTTAATTTTTATACGAATAAAAATGCCTCCATAGTTTTATTTCCTGAAAGAGGGTAAGCACAATAGATCACTGTAGGTCGCGGTGCAAGGGCCGAGAAGGCCACACCTTGTACATTTAGTCATTTCCTGAATCAGTGTTTGGTTGCTGTTCTTTTCGGCCGTTCTGTGTAAAATGTAGGTATTGTGACGTATACCCATTGCTAAGCAACGACTAGGTAGACATGTTCCCACGGTAAACACGCCTCAACAGTAGAGAGGCTGTTTTCTATGTAGTCCGCCCCGCTACCGTTGTTATGCAATGATGCGGTAAACAGGCCTAAAACAACACGGGGCAGTTGAAGGCCTGTGCTTTCCAGGGCGTCCATGCAAAATGGTTATAAAGAAGAATTCAGTTGAGGAGGATAGAGTAGGTAGTCTTGTCGAGTCCAATTTCAAGACGTCAGCCAGGATATGAGCTTGGAATTAAATTGAGTCGAGTCTTCGGAATTGACAGTTGCAGAGTAATGTGAAGAAAGGAATTAGGCTGTGACAAGAAGACTTCGTGTGTGATTTGAAGTTATAAATCCGTTGCAAGGACACGACTAATGAAGACTGAGAACCCTATTGTGTGTGCAGCGGTGGACTGTAATGTGTATCGAATAACGATAGCGCTGTATTACCTGTAGTCCCGAGTTGTGTGAAGGTATAAGGTGCAATAAAACCAATCTTCCAGTCCAAAACACATCTGTAGTTACTAATACACGAGGCAATATTGATTTAACATCATAACAATGACGAACATAGTGCATCTCTCAGAAGAAACTATATTCACAATCTATGAAATACACTGATGCAGTCATTGTGTTGGTAACAATCTTTGTCAGACTGCTAACTGCAGAGAAAGTGACATGCACAGCGCAAGAAATATACTTGTACACCACAGTGCAACAGTGGTCGTCAGGTTGCGGACCGCAGAGAAAACGACACGCGTAACATGTAACAGCAATAGCTGTCGGATTGCGGAACGCAACAAGTACCACGAGAACATACGAGTATAAACATGCGCAGCATTAGTGATCGTGTGCATAAGCTTCGTTAGAGGGGCCTGTACTCTGCACCGCTGAGAATTCTTTACATACTTGTACATAGCTTATCTGTAAACAAGCTAGAACTTAACTGAAACATTCTTTTATAGCCACTGGCTCGCAGAGTAATTTTATTAGCTGACGCAAGAAATTAGGTCAACAGCTTTGGGGTTTTTCGTTGTTATTGTGTTGGCAACAAAATAGTGGAGATGTAAGCAACGAAATTGTCAGAGCCTGCGCCAGGAGGTGGCTGTGTCGAGACTACGGGGGCAACTCGCCACACTGGCCTGACCATATTGGAGCACTTGACCATGTGCGTGGGTTTTGAACTCTTGAATACGGTAACACTTGAAGATGTAGTGTGGAGGATAGAAGGTCAGAGCTGATCAGCTAAAACATATTTTGGGCCAGTGGTAGGAATGATAGTGGTCAGAATTCCAGAGGTCCGGGTTCGATTCCCGGCGCTACCAGTTTTTCTGAGAAGTAGTGGGTTGGGACGGGGTCCACGCAACCTCATGAGGAAAATTGAGGAGCTGTTTCAAGGAAATAGCGTCTCTGGTGTATAAAACCGAAATTAACGGCAGTGGGGGATACGTTGCTCTGACACGCGACACTCTCTATCCGCGAAAGTTGGCACTAACTTCGCCGACAAGCGGCGGTCGCTCTGTCGGTATAGTTCGCTTGCGGACTAAAACCACGGAGTTTGTTTTGGTAGGGATGATAGTGATAACTTTATATATATCACGTGATCAACTAATGCAACAGGATGCTCAAATACAAGTGAACCATAAATTTAAAAGGAAGCGGCCATGGCTTACATCTGCTTTCCCAGCCTTGCCGGGCCGAGGAAATCGGTCAAGAATTTTACAGTCGGGAGGAGAATCATAACTGGAACAGCCGAATACAGAACAGTACTCATGAGCAGCTTTCGGTTATGTGCATCAAGAATTCTATATGAAATAACAGCGTGTTTTTCCTACCTCAGAACTTCGCTTTGTAGCCATGTTAGTTTTGTTGATAAAAAAAGCATGAAGTGTAACATCGGTTCGATGTAAAGTGTCTTTACGTTAGTGTCCGGTTTTATTACGTTCAAAGTGACTTTCATGTACTGGGGTCAAACTACACGCATATCCAAGTATATGACATGATGTTACTGTTATGTTGTATATACACGTATATCCTGTTTTTAAGACCTACTCTGAGCGTTATATGTTCATATATGCCATTGACTATACAAATTTCTTAATGTACCAAGTTTTCTGTCCATTTTTTTTCTTTACAACGTAATAGTAACGCTGCTGCGTTAGGTTATTCTAACGCGTTACGCCTACAGAGCTCAGCATGCGCCGGTTCCAGGCGATTTTGCCGGTTCTGTGCAAGGCATCTGTTACTTCATAAACAAAATTTCTATATTTATGTAAAAAGAAAAATAAATTATGCACAAAATATTAATATTATATTCATTCAGTTAAAGGGGCACGCAGTAGCGTAGGTTGAGGCACTATGCTACAAGTCGGAAGGTCGTGGGTTCGATTTCCGATGAGGTCACTGGATTTCTCAACTTACCTAATCCTTCCAGCCACAGTATGGCCTTGGGGTCGACTCAGCCTCAAACAGAAATGAGTACGAGGAATCTTCCTTGGCGGCAAAGGGCGGCCGGCGCTTGAGGCTGAAAACCTTACCGCCGTCTGTGAGCCGATTGTCTAGATAATGTGGAAGTCTCAACGTCTCACAACCCTATGGGCCTCCATGGCCTGTTACAGGGATAGCTTTACCTTTTTCGTAGATGTAAGAGATATATTAAAAATTCGCTGGGTGTCTTCTGTGATAGAATAAGACGTTTATAAGAATGTGCTGCAGAAGGCTGGATGGACATTGCCTAGGTCACTTTTGTATATAAAAAAGTAAAAGTAAAGCTATCCCTGTAACAGGCTATGGAGGTCCATGGGGTTGTGAGATGTCGAGGCTCCCACATTTCCTAGACAGTCGGCTCATAGATGGCGGCAAGGTTGTCAGTCCTGTGCGCCGGCCGCCCTTTGCCCCCAAGTATATTCCTGGTACTCATTTCTGTTAGAGGCTGAGTCGACCCCAGGGACATAGTGCGGCTGGACGGATTAGGGCAATTGAAAAAATTTCCATTGACCTCATCGGGACTTGAACCCGCGACCTTCCGGCTTGTAGCGTAGTGCCTCAACCAACTACGCTAGCGCGAGGCCACTTTTATATATACATTTACTTATTTCAAAATAAAATAATTCTGCCTGTAGATGGACTGTTAAGAGCAGTTCCTTTGCCGTCAGGTGTCACCATTTTCATTAAAAATGCTTATGTAGGAGAGCCTCTTGAACCGTGTACTTTGTACTTTTTTCAGTACTGAATGTTGGGATTGTGATTACGCGAAGCGAAGCCATAGCGTTACTGAGGTATCCAGTGCCTCATATTTGTACCCACGGAGCATCTGATTTTCTTCACGTGCCCTGAGAATCGTCTGTTGTATTCTCTGTGTTTTTGCAAGTGATCGACTGTACGTCGCAGGGGGTCGTGTAGGGCGATAATCCTGAGTTTCACAGACAGTCACGGCAGTCCTTTCGTGATTCAAATTCTATAATAGTTTCTTAAGTGAGAGTCCCGATAAGAGCCCCCATGAGTATTGACAGCGCGCTGCAAGGTGCCACTCAAGATAGAGCAACTTCGTGCTTCCGCCACGAAATGAACATTCTCACTCCGCTCCTTTGCATTTCCGACCAGGTCAGTGGCGTATCATGCTTCCACCCTTTACGCCCGTCACATTCCTAATAAGGAAGCAATAATGGTTCTGAAATAACTAAATTATGCTAGATCATCTTTCAGAAACTTTTACTTATACAACCCATAAAGAAATCCCGTGTTTATGTAAGTTTTGAGGTTTTCACGGCGATGACTATGAAGAAAGTCGTCTTCTGCCTGCAGCTACTGCTCTCTGTATTCGCAACGCAGTTCAACTGCCCTGAAGATGGGAGCGATATGTTCCTTCGAAACGTCGGTTAAAACCAAGAATACACGGCACCAGATCCCAGAAGACGACTTTCTTCAAATCCCGTGTTATTGTTGGATCTGAAGGCTCATTACTGGAGTCGCAGATTGGCCACTCTGTTGCGCAAATAATTTATGGAAGCTTCGGTTTAGTACATTCATTTTAAGCGAGCTCTTGTGAACGAAGTAATGAATCGTTTGGTTTCTTAAAAGGCCGACCGACTGAATGACCATCAGCGTCTCCAGAACTTTGTTACATGGCATTTGATTCATTCTGAACATTAAGAATAACGTCCTCTGGGATGTGGCGCCATGTAGATATTGTGTTAACCCGACGTTTCGGATTCATCTTCAGGGTATAAGAAATTCGCGGGCAATGAACCAGCATCAGCGGGTGGCTGCAGACTGCAGCAGACAACATTCTTCATGGGCACCGCCGTGAAAACCTCAGATCTTTCACATTTCGAATATTGTTCTCCCTTCTGCCACTTGATTCGCAACATACGTCTGTTCATGATGTGTAAGTGGTGCGCGTCCTGTTTGTATCACGACCATGTTCTCCTTCAGTAGGCTGTTTATACTTCATGCTGTATAGGTGTGCCGAGTAAGTTTCCGTAATTATAAGTTGTTGCTGAAAATGCGGCGTAAGAAGAAGCATGTCAAGGGGCCAGATTTTGTTGGGGTAACTAATAAGTGAGGCTTTCGAAATAGTAAGACTAAGCAAGTTTGAAGAAAGTGCCATCCAGGTTAATGAAGATGTAACTGATTTGATCAACGCGTTGCCAGGTAACAGCTCTGTAAACACGGTCCAACGCGCAACAATAGATGAGACTGTTTTCTGTGTCGTCCGCGCCACGCCCAACGCTGATAACGGACCAGTGAACTCTCAGTCTTACACGTGACACGTGTTTTCGATGTTGTCCGCGCCAAACACCCACGGAACAGTAGGACGTCTGTTGCCGTGCAAGGAAACTGTAAACACGCATTCTTAACAAAAGAACACGGTGTTTTCCGTGGGGTACTTGCAGAGGAGATATCTTGAAGACAGTCGGTGCTACGAGTCAGTCAGTTCTCGGTAGGAGGGAGCCACAGGAAGTTCGTAGTAGAAGAAGAATTAGAAGTCGGCCTGTGAAGACTTAACGTGTCTATTGAAGATTTTATGTGTGCTGTAGTGCAGTGATATTTGGAGTGTGACAGAGTTCCTGTGTTAAAATCCGTTGCCAGGAAAAGGATAGGGTAAATTTGCAGAGGAATAGCCATTGTTCAGATATGTTACATAGCAGCGACTAGTATAAGCAGTTAATAGAAGATTTATTTATGTGTTATAATTACAGTAATCTTGGAAGTGTTGTAATTAACCCCGTCTTTAGTCACTGATACACGTGACAGTATAATCATTGCATCAGTTCATTAATCGATGAGTATTATTACAGTTCACATCTTGTGGTTCATAACTGTATGACCAATAAACTACGGGGCTTTTGTCCGCAAGCAAACTATACCGACCGAGCGACCGCCGCTTGTCGGCGAAGTTAGTGCAACCTTAGCGTGGTCAGCACAACGAATCCCCACGGCCGTTAAGTTTGGTTTTCTAGACCGGAAACTGTATGACCATGACTGTAAATAGACCACTCTAGCACTGTTGCTTTTCTGCAGCCTAGTTCGCTCCTTATATTCCCTTAGTTCGATAGTTTTCGTCCCATTTTATTCTAAGCAATTTCAAAGATATTAACGACGGACTTCACTCTTGTGAATTCTAAGGGTCCTAACGATAGTGTATAACACTCAGAATTACTGGGGTTTCGCGTCTGATCTGTTTCCGTTCTCAGGTGAGGGGAGACGCTCTCTGTTGGGTGATTGAGGTTAGCTCCTCCCCTCACCTGAGGACGGAAACAGATCCTGTTTCCGAAGCGTTGCGTTCTCTAGCTTCTAGAATACTGGACAATGGACAAAGTCCGAAACCCAGTAATTCTGAGTGCTTACTCTTGTGGTTTGGTGTATTTCCTTTCATACGTTTCAAAAAATGAGTGAAGAATGCAAACGGCTGAACGTGGGAATCATGGCTGGACTTCGCCAGCCTAGCGATTGCTTTGTTTTGTATCGTCTTGCGGAAAAGGTTTGGTGTCACCTACTTGCAACCGATGCACTCACCTGTAGAAGAGAACGTCAGTCGTCTCTCAGATGCTGACACGATACTGACTACCACTGTGCAGGGTCTGTCTGTTGAATCTAGACGCCTACACTTGGATTTCCGGTTGACTGACGGTTGCCTTTGTCCGTTTCCGGTAAAATGGCATGAGCTGTCCATGTCCTGTCTTTCTGCTGACAGAAGTATGGAGAGGCAGAGATAATGACACCTTATTAGGGCGGTGCATTCTTTACACAATGTGCAAGAAAGGAACGGCCATGTTTGTCCGGACGTCCACGTGTTTCAACGAAAGGACCCCTGAACGAATTTTGGTGCAAACGTTCCTCTGGCCCTACCCATTCTTTTAACTTTCCCGCACTCCGTAACAGCGAAGTGCAAGTTGAACGAACTTGTGAGGTGAAGGCGCCACTAGTGAAACTTTGCAGTTGAGTAACGATAATAATTAGCAGTGGCCATAGCAACGGTAGGGACTACAATAAGAATGAAGTGGCGTTAATGACGGAGACCAAAGTAATTAAGTACGTATGTATAAGGTTTTCGAACTTCCGAAAGTGTGCGAAGTCAGGATGCTGAGGTGTAAAGAGCGCGCGTGGGAAGTGTGTACATTTCGGCCCAAGTTGTACCTTGCCAGTCTTGTTCTCTCGTCGCCTTGTCTGCATTCCAGGATACTGCAGATTCATAAAATAGTTGTTTTATTTTTGGTTCGTTATGAACAGGCAAACATAACGGCGAACTAGCGGATTGCCGTAGAGATGTTGACGAGTTCGGCCATCTTGAATGAGACTCATCATAGTTCTCGTTATTTTCAGACGAATGCCGGGATGGCATCCTAAAGGAGTCCGCTACATCTCCATCGTACATGACTTCGTATTTTCCATTAATAAATTAATGTCATATCATTTGACACTACATAATCCTAGCGCTTAAAAGGTGAAGTCCCCGTGTCCAGTTAAGCACCATGCCACAAGGACTGTGGGAAGTGGATGTGCAGCTTGACATGTTCTTAAACTCGGCATTAGATAGAAGTCAGTAGTGATCAGCATCACACTCCGGCTTATTTACTTCTTGGGTACCCATTGGAAGGCACGCGGTAGCATAGTTGGTTGAGGCACTATGCTACAAGCCGCAAGGTTGCGGATTCGAGTCCCGATGAGGTAATTTTTTTTTCAATTGACCTAATCCTTCCAGCCGCGCTATGGCCCCTGGGGTAGACAGCCTCTAACAGAAATGAGTACCAGGAATCTTCCTGGGGAGTAAAGGGCGGCCGGCGCTAAGGCTGAAAACCTTACCGCCATCTGTTAGCCGATTTTCTAGAAAATGTTGGGCCGTCAACGTCCCACAACCATATGGGCCTCCACGGCCTGTTATGGGGTTAGCTTTACCTTACCTTTATCTCTTTGTTGGGTACTCATTGAATAAGATGCTAGATGGCCCCAGAGTTTGTCGGTAAGAAGCGGAAAATTGTGGTTAAGTTTAGCTTCCAAAGGTTAATTGTATTTCGACGTAGGAAAGGTTAAGTAATTAAATTTCTATTGTATTATGAAGAACTTTGTGATTTTACACTTCCTACTATAGCTTGTATTTTTGGTGCAAAATATACTGTAAACCTGTAGTGGACGAAGGTGCTGCAAAGCATTGAGAAACGAGGAAAGTGGCCTAAATACAAGAAATATTCCTGCTTGAATGTCTCCAAATACAGAAGTGAGAGACTAACGTTAAAATAAGCACGACGATGTAACAGCTGTATGTACAAAACCCAAAATAACATGCCTAAGTTTACTTACATTATTTTACACATTATATCCCTAGTAATTATTCGTCATTGTCAGCATTTTAAAATGTCATTAAGGGAATCATGCCTACTTAATCAAAGTTTGCTTACGAAACGTCATGGCAGATTGTTGCAAACATATGCCTGAACTTGGAGCTATGCATTCTGTTTAATCATGTTACTTGTTTTTAAGAGTGTGAGTCGTTGGCCGTAGTTTCATGGCCCCTCTTCTTGTTATAGCATGGAAAATGATGCTTTTATTTCGTTATTGTTCTGCAACTCGCCGCCAGATTGCACCCGACTCAGCACAAAATACGTTCAACAATAGCTGGGTGTCCAGACTTTTCCAGCGATAAACATCGTATAATAATAAATGTTTCTTATTCGGGCAGCAGCTTATTAACCGACTTTCGTGTGAATCAATGCACCCTGTTCAGCAATATCGTCCTGTAAAGATGGCGGCTATTATTCGCACTCTTAATTGAATGAGAAGCCCCAAGTACCCAGGTATTAACACGCCTGGGGCTGTTTGAGTCTCGTTTTGCAAACAATACTGGAACTTCCATGAAAGCAGGGACGCATTTAGCTTGGTCTTAGGGCCGCGCCATAGCTCAAGCGGTTAGTCGCTGGCTTCCCACCGCAGCGGCCCGGGTTCGATCCCGGGTCTGGTCAAGTGGGATTTGTATTGATCAAAGTGGCGCTGGGGCAGGTTTTCTCCGAGTATTTCGCTTTCCCCTGCCAATCTTCATTCCTCCAATTGCTCCACAATCACCCTCACCTATCATTTGGGGCCTGGTACAATAGGCCAGAAGTGGCCGCAGTACAAGGGACTTAGTCCCACCCCACTAGCAATAAAAAAAAGCTCGGTCTTACACCACCTGTCTGGTACAGGAGTACTAGTTAAATTTACATCCTTCATACCAGAGCTCTCAACTGGAAACAATCCGGAGCCAGTTCAATCCATTTCACATTCCCATGACATGATTTTCTTTTATCCCCATCTGCTCTGGGCACTCAGAGTAAAAGTAATCAAAGTAAAGCTATCCCTGTAACAGGACGTGGAGGCCCATAGGGTTGTGAGATGTTGAGGTTCGCAAATTTTCTAGACAATCGGTTCACAGATGGCGGCAAGGTTGTCAGCCTTACGCGTCGGCCGCGCTTTACCACCAAGAAGATTCCAAGAATATTCCTGGTGCTTGTTTCTGTTAGAGGCTTAGTCGACCCCAGGGCCATAGTGCGGCAGGAAGGATTAGGTCAATTAAAAAAATACAATCCTCATCAGGACTTGAACCCCCGACCTTCTGGCTTGTAGCATAGTGCCTCAACCAGCTACGCTACCGCAGTTATTTTATAAGAGAATTCAGGAATAATAACTCACAATAGGCCTTGGCACTTACCACTTTCTCCTGCTTTGTTATTCGACACTGCATAATCACATCAGTTGATATACGATTAGTAGTATTGTAAAATATTCCAATTTCTAATTAATTAATAGGATAGTGAAGTTATTTGATGGGTAGATTATTTTTAAAATGTTTAAAGGTATAAACTTGTCCCGTGCTTAACTAATTAAGCAATAGATCCACATTTTCTTCATCTCGATATTAGTTTAAGGTCAAAGGTCAGCTTCACGCCCCTGCCGCTTTATCCCCGTGGAAAGAGCTCCCGGTACCCGCTGGATAGGAGGTTGTGCGAACTCCATAGCCGGTCTGGACGACGTGGAGAAGAGAAAATTCTTGACCCTACCGGTACTCGAACTCCTACTTCACACTCGTCCAGCCCGTAGCTAGTCACTACCGACTATGCCATCCCGGCTCATTATTTTAAGTTTTATTTTATATTTCTGGAAAACTGCCTGTATCTGTCCTGACAGTTCGTGGGTGTCTGTGCCGAATGTTTGTGACTCCGATTGTGATTATAACTTTTGTGTTGCAGACTTCCTGTACAGACATAACGTGACGTTTGATAATGTCACGACGGAGGTGGAGATCTTGGACACGTCGAAGTGCGCGGTGAGTGGACTAATCACGGACTGCACGTTGTAGACCTGCACGAAACTGTAGCTTCTAGTAATTAGGGAAAAGTGATAGTTTTAGTTTATAATGACTATGAATGTGTGGCCTAAGAGTGCAAAATGTATTTCCTTGCTTCGTTATTATGACACTACCCCAGTTTCGCCTCATTTCTTTTTTCTAATATAGCGAACCAAACGTAACATTGTGGCCTCTTGCAGTAGGGGTCCACTATTTGCAGGTTTATGGGACAGAGATGTTTGTTTTTGTGATAATTTATCTGCAAGAAAGTAATTTTTTATGTTCATGAAGTTTCCAGTTGTAGGCACTTCCTTGAATTTATGCATGGCAACTTTGAACCGTGACTGCCTTTGTTGTGTAGTGGTCAGAGTTCCTGGCTACAGATCCTGAGGTCCCGACTTCGATTCCCGGCCCTAACAGATTTTCTGAGAAACAATGGGTCTACAACGGGATCCGCTCAGTCTCGTGAGGATAATTGAGGAGATATTTCAAGGAAATAGCGGCTCCGGTCTAGAAAACCGAAATTAACGGCCGTGGGGATCCGTTGCGCGGACCATGTGACACCCTCAATCCGCAAAAGTTGGCACTAATTTCGCCGACAAGCGGCGGTGGCTCGGTCGGTATTATTCGCTTGCGGACTACAGACCACGTAGTTTGTAGCGTTGTACGATTGGAATCCCTTTTACGTACTTAATGTAGTTTCAGTTTTCTGAAAATCGAGCGGAACACTACTGTTTAGAGATTAATCGATTGTTCAATGTATTCTGAAAATATATCAAGAAAATACTTCGTTAGTTCTAAAAACGTATCTCTAGAGAAAGAGTGTTGAATCTTTTACAGTTCTGTTCGGAATTAGGTGAGTATACATTCCAGTAATATGCTTTCTTGCTGCATTGTGAGATCAGACAAGCGATAAAAAATGCCGAACCATTTATTTGTCCTTGGCTGTAACGTGTAAGAAACATGGTCCACCGCGGTCAAAGAGCTCTAAGCAAGGTAAAAGGTAAAGTAAAAAAAAACTATCCTTATAATAGGCGATGGAGGCGTAAGGTTGTGAGAGGTCGAGGCTCCCACATTTTATAGACAGTCGCTCACAGATGGCTGTGAAGTTGTCAGCCTTACGCGCCGGCCGCCCTTCACCCCCAGGAAGATTTCTGGTACTCACTTTTGTTAGAGGCTGAGTCGACACCAGGGTCATGGTGTGGCTGGAAGGAGTACATCATTTTAAAAGTCCAGTGACCTCATCGGGAATGGAACCCGCGACCTTCCGGCCTGTAGCATAGTGTCTTAACCAACTACGCTTCCGCGTGTACGAATTCGATCGAGGAGCGGGATTGAAGTGAATATGAAATGTTTTGCGTGTTTCCACGCTATACGTAAATTGCCGTCATCAGACCGACAAATATCTCCTAGTATTCAAACTGGCCTGTACACATAGGACTGTTACAGTCAGCTGTAGTTTGCAGTGCGATTGTTCAGCTGCCCAGGCGGAAAAGCAGGACTGGACATCCTGGTCTGGAAGTGCTTAAGTGACTTTAAAAGGTAAAGTTGCCCCTGTGCATAACTAATTAAGCACTACGCCTAGAAAGCGTACGGGGTGCTGGATGTATAGACCTCGGCACTGGTTGGAGGTGAGTGGTCATCTTCAAGCCCCGGCCGCTTTACCCCCGGAGAACAAGAGTCTCCGGTACCCATCGGATAGAAGTCTTGAGTGGGCCACAGAACCGGTTTGGACGACATGGAGAAGAGCAGATTTTTGCCCCTACCGGGACTCAGTCGTCCAGCCCGTAGCCAGTCGCTATATCGACTGTGCTATCCCAGCTCTGCTCAATTGACGTAGCGAGTGGAAACTTACTAGGATGCGTTTCGTGGTAAAGTTTAATGCCGTGCCGTAAGAACGAGTGCGCTATCAGCATCGTGCAGCATTAGGCCTAGAGCCTAGTTCTGTTTGTGTACATAGACCTAATTGCGCAAAATCCGCATACTCTGCATACCGACTGGTAATAAAAATTGTTTACATTCCTGTGTTTAATCTTCATAGTAAATTAATTCCTTCAAAATAAGATAAGGCCAAATTTCAGAGTCCACTTATGTTTAATTTCAAGTTTCCATGCTAGAGGGTGTTAAGTGTAACTATCATCTAAATGCCCATTTCTCAGCTAATGTGTAAAACCATTTCGATGCTGCCAAGAAATTAAATTCGCATAGTGGGGGGTGGAGTCCAGTTGGGGGCACGCGGCAGCGTAGTTGGTTGAGTTACTAAGCTACAAGCCGGAAGGTCGCGGGATCGAATCCCGATGAGGTCATTGGATTTTTTTTTTCAATTGACCTAATCCTTCCAGCCGCACTATGGCCCTGGGGTCGACTCAGCCTCTAACAGAAATGAGTACCAGGAATATTCTAGAAATGTTCTTGGGGATAAAGGGCGGCTGGCGCGTAGGGCTGACAACCTTTGCTCCATCTATGAGCCGATTGTCTAGAAAATGTGGGAACCTCAACATCTCACAACCCTATGGGACTCCACGGCTTGTTACAGGGATACCTTTTTTTTTTTTACGTACTTTTTACTGAGGAACCCAGTGAAACATTTCAGAATAGCTTGTCTCTAGGTTTAGACCAATTGCGAAGAAGATATAACCACGCGACTGTCTGTGAAATAATTGGCAAGTATGTGAATGCTTTATCCCAAATGGGCTCAAAGACATGAATGCGAATTATTATGAAAAGTTATTATTATTATTATTATTATTATTATTATTATTATTATTTCTGGCTGTTATGTGTAAGGTAAAAGTAAAGCTGTCCCTATGCNCTTTTTACTGAGGAACCCAGTGAAACATTTCAGAATAGCTTGTCTCTAGGTTTAGACCAATTGCGAAGAAGATATAACCACGCGACTGTCTGTGAAATAATTGGCAAGTATGTGAATGCTTTATCCCAAATGGGCTCAAAGACATGAATGCGAATTATTATGAAAAGTTGTTATTATTATTATTATTATTATTATTATTATTATTATTTCTGGCTGTTATGTGTAAGGTAAAAGTAAAGCTGTCCCTATGCTTAACTAATTAAGCACTACGCGATGAAGGCGTATGGAGGAGTGGATGTATCGATCCGCATTTTCTTGACCTCTGCACTAGTTGAAGGTGAATGGTCGGCTTCACGCCCCTGCCGCTTTAACCCCCCGGGGGAAGATCCTCCGGTACCCTTTGGATAAGAGATTGAGTGGGTCCCAGAACCGATCTGGACGACGTGGAGAAGAGAAAATCCTTGACCGTAGCGGGACTTGAACTTCGACCCCTCTGTCGTCCAGCCCGTAGGCAGTCCCTATACCGACTGCGCCATAGGTGTAAGGCAAAAGGGTGAAACTAAACCTGTAACAAACCGTGAAGTCCCCTAGGGTTTTGAGATGTCCAGGCTTCCATATTTTCTCTAGACAGTTGGCTCACAGATGGCGGTAAGGTTGTCAGCCTTGTGCGCCGGCCGCCTTTTAGCCCCCAGGATGATTCCTGGTGCTCATTTCTGTTAGAAGCTGCGTCGATCCCAGGGCCATAGTGCGGCTGGAAGGATTAGGTCAATTGAAAGCAAACCCAATGACCTCATCGGGAATCGAACCCACCATCTTCCGGCTTGTAGCATAGTGCCTCAACCAACTACGCTTCCACTTTCCCCCACGCTATATGTGTACACATAATTAAATAAATTGAATCTAATTATTGTAGTTACGTTGAAACCCCGGATTGTAGTTCCCACGCTTTCCGTGCCCATGTGGCAACCCCTTGCTGTGTCTCCCGTCAGCAGGGGGTTGAACTGAGGCGGATGCTCACTTTGAAGGCAGGGAGAGGTCAGAGGATCAATCTCAGTAGTTTATCACATAGACGGAACCTCGAATTGACACTCTCACACATTTGTTGGAACGTTTGTTGGTTGAGTAGATACACGTCTGCATATGAACTTACACTTGCGGATAGCCCAGTGCCTGTAGGGCTTGCAGGGCTGTTACTCATTGCTTCAGTGCAAGATAAATGAGCGGTCAACCTTACGTTGCACTAGGGGATAGACTCCGCTACCCAGCGGACATGAGGCGAAGTCGGTTGCAGAGCCGTTCCAGACACTGCTGGTAAGGAGAAGAATTCCACCTTTGCCATTTTCACTGTCTTCAAAAGACTAATCGTACCGGTAGAAGGAATCAGAATCTCTGGGTTTTGGGGCTTTGTCCGTCGTCCAGTTTTGGGTAATTTAGATGAGAAATGATAACCTGACGATTAAGAGGCTTGCAGCATGTTTCAAAAGAGAGTCTTGAGGCAGAATAATATGGGTTATGGTCCAGAGAGGCCCGAAACCATGAGTGATTGTGCTGTCGAGGGCCAGTTCTCTCTAGTTCAAAAAGAAGTAATTAGTCTACATCCTACACAGTTTATTGGATATNTCCTGGGGAAATATAACGAGAAGTTTTTGTTTGATGTAATTTAGGTCAGAAATGATAACGTGAAGATTAAGGGGCTTGCAGCATGTTTAAAAAGAGAGTCTTGAGGCAGGGTAATATGGATTATGGTCCAGAGGGGCCCGAAACCAGAAGTGACTGTGCTGGCGAGGCCTAGTTCTCTCTAGTTCAAGAAGAAGTAATTAGTCTACATCCTACACAGTTTATTGGATATAATCAGTTGTCAGAGGACTTCTTTACAACAAAATTAACCCTTTAACTTCTACCGTAGATTCTAAAGGGTTCTGACGATGGTGAATATCAGTCAGGATTTCTGGGGTTTTGGAATTCGTCCATTGTCCGGTATTCTAAAAATCTGATAACACAACGTTTCGAGAACTGGATCTATTTCCGTCCTCAAGTGAAGTGGGGGACACTTACTCTGTTGGGTCCCTTAGAAAGAGCTAACTGGACGGAGACAGATCCAGTTCCCGAAACGCTGTGTTGTCAGGTTTTTAGAATATGGGACAATGGACGAATTCCAAAACCCCAGAAATCCTGACTGCTATTCACCATAGCCAGAACCCTTTAGAATCTACGGTAGAAGTTAAAGGGTTAATTTTGTTGTAAAGAAGTCCTCTGACAACTGATTATATCCAATAAACTGTGTAGGATGTAGACTAATTACTTCTTCTTGAACTAGAGAGAACTAGGCCTCGCCAGCACAGTCACTTCTGGTTTCGGGCCCCTCTGGACCATAATCCATATTACCCTGCCTCAAGACTCTCTTTTTAAACATGCTGCAAGCCCCTTAATCTTCACGTTATCATTTCTGACCTAAATTACATCAAACAAAAACTTCTCGTTATATTTCCCCAGGAATGTCCAGGGATGAAGGATAGGCGCTCATAACCCTTCCATCTCTATACTTCTCAGTATGTACCCTTAAAATAAATAGCACCCAGTTCCCCCATTTCGTTTTTAAAAAGGAACGCGAACGCTTCAAGTCCATCCAGTTGGCATCCATTGTTATGTTCTTCTTTCCCTACCTCACTATTCGTCCTCTCAGCCGCGCCACAGAAACGGCTGTTAATACTGTGCCTGAAGCAAAACCGCACGCCGTCGGAGTAGGTTCGTACACCTTCCAGTAGAAACCGGTGCCCCTGCCGAGATTGGAGCCCGGCGTCCTCGGAATACAAGTCTAGAATGATATCTCCAGTCCAGACCGTTCGGAAATCCAGTGTTATTCATGTCTTATGTGGGTAATGTAAATGTGTAGTCCATTAATAAAATGCTATTGTCGTGAGCAGACATGTCATCGAATCCTAGTCAAGTTGTAATTATTTTATTGTTTTCAAATGTAAATGTTTCATGGACTGTTGTTGTAATTCTTAGGAATGTATTACCCTGACTGTTGCATGCTACGTGTATTTACATTATACTTTTCGAACATTGTCTCAAATTTTTCCTCGGTTGTCATGTCGGTAACTTTTGACTTGAAACAATATTACAAATATAATTTGTAAAAATATAAATGGTCTGTCACAATACAAAATTTATTACGTTTATTAATTAGCGCCATCAGACCAAAAGCTAAGTACAGATTTCATCCAGCCGAAATTTGTTTACGTTCTACAAGAATTACCTAAACCGAATTTTTCGAATATCTGCTACTTATCACCCTTAATTTCAGGGCCATAGATTAATCCATTCTTTGAGCCGAATGCAGAGTCTGAGAACGTTAAAGTAGGTGGTACATATAACAACCACAGGGCTTTGGAGGTTCAAGTGTTGATAGTACGGCTTCCAGCTCACAAGTTCCTGGCCGACCATGCCCTTATCACCCTCAGTAAGAAGTTAAATAGTGCGAGTGTGGGGTGACATGCACTGGTTTAACTTGCATACCAAAATTCCGGAAAATCCGTCCTTGGGTTCTAAGTTTAAAAGGTGACATAACACACAACACGGTAATCTAAAAAGCCCAGTTTCTTCATTTAAGGAAGAAAAATAGTGCACGAAACCACTCTCTTGAAAATTGGTTTTAGAAGGGTTTGGAGTTCAGAATGCAACAAATTACTCCATATTACTCATTTCAGAAGACCGTAATCATATCAGATTACTGCCAGGACCTCAGATTCGCAACAACGAAAGACGTGGCCAAGTCCCGATGCTGTGAACAAACCGACGGTTCTTTGGTTCAGAATGGTGAATGGATTTATACCGCCTGAATGGTATTTGTGTTGCAGTTAGGAACTTCGGCGGGATGAATTGCAGCTGGCGCCGATCACAGTGGCCGCGCGGTCTGAAGCATGAACCGTCTTCGCCCGCTCGAACACTGGGGTCATGGGTTCGAATCCCAATCGAGGCATGGATGTCTCTCTGCGTTTATTCTGTGTTTGTGTTATTCCGTTTGTAGGTGGCGGCCTTGCGATGGGCTGGTCCCCCGTTGAAGGAGTCCAACCGACTGTGTATAGATTAAGAAACTGAAAAAGCGGCGAAGGTCCAGCAAAGTGCTGTGAAGCCATAGAAGGAAAAAGTTGCAGCTTGCCACGGTACCGCACCCTCCTCTCTGAACTAATCGCAGTCCTCACCGCAACATTTCTGTTTCTATTTACCCTCTGTGCTTTAGAATGACACAATCAGCATATCGGTCACTTAAAGCCTGTGTCCTCTCTCAGGGCTTCCATCTTTGAAGTGAGATCCGTTGGAGCTCCGAGACTGCGCAACCGTTTTCACGCATGAGTTTCGTTTTCTCTGCCGACTTGAAAGGTTTGAAATCTTCACCTGTATAATGCGGCTTTAAGAAATTCTCTTACTCCGGCTCAGAACAGACCGAAGGATCTGATCCATGGCGGCAGAAAAGTAAGAATAAAATATATTTCTGCAGTTATATGTAAGGGCATGAAGATGGTGTAGCGTATAATGGTAGG
Organism: Cryptotermes secundus; assembly: GCF_002891405.2. Lineage (NCBI taxonomy): Eukaryota > Metazoa > Arthropoda > Insecta > Blattodea > Kalotermitidae > Cryptotermes > Cryptotermes secundus. Next base: position 1,123,736 of record NW_019737096.1, on the reverse strand, counting down.
ATGAATCATGTGCAGTCATTTAGAAAGGATTTTGTAGGAAGCGGTCGTGTTCGATCCCGGGTCTGGCCAAGTGGGATTTGTGGTGGACAAATTGGCGCTCGGGCGAGTTTTCTCCGAGTACTTCGGTTTCCCCTGCCAATCTTCATTGCACCAAATTCATCATCATAATCACCCGGGGCAGGCTACAATAGGCCAATCAGTGGCCGCCGTCCCGAGTGGGCCCAGTTGGACTCCACCCTCCACTAAGCGAATTAAAAAAAAAAAGAAAACCACGAAAAATCTCAGAGTATCCCGTGTCCCGGCCGAGACTCGAACCGAGTAACTCCCGAATACAAATCTGCAGCTGTACCTCTAGACCAACCTCTTCCTTTGAAATGGTACTATTAAACCGATTCTTAGTTAAATAATTTATAATGATGTGAAATGATTTGAAGTTGGCTGAGGTTAGATTTTATTGGCGGGCCTCGCTGGCGACCGCTTCCACAGCAAGCCGGAATTTCTTGATCAGCTGAATATCAGTTGCCGGGATTAATAATTATTTTGTTGGCTGTTCGTTTAGTTGAACTGTTGGGTAGTGAGTAAATAACGCAAATCGAAAGCATGTACGTCTTCTGAAACCAAAAGGAAGAGAGAAANACGGTGTTGTCGCTTGCAGATTTACTTATACTTCTTCAACCCTGAAGGTGGGGGCGATACGTTCCTCCGAAACGTCGGTTAACACCACATATACACGGTGCCAAATCCCAGAAGACTGCTTTCTTCAGAAATGTATTAGTTTGAAATCCTGCTACGGTCTGACATCTGAGAGTGTTTAATGGAATCCTGATAAGCACCGGTTACGTCAGATAATGAAATGATGGCACAATAAACGTCTCTACGCCAGACAGAAACGTGTCCGCATGCTGTCAGCCCAGTGACGGTTTTATGCACTTCCCAATTTTGCTGTTCTTTTGTTCTGGGTTCTATCATTCTCTACAGACAGGACAACGAGAACGCGCCATGGTATCGACCCAAGGCCCATTGTGTCCGATTCACCTCTCGACCTCGAAAAGATTCTCTTTCAATGGCTGTTTTGTCGTGATATATGGATCCACGATTTACTGACGTGTCATAAAAGTTGCAGATCATAAATAATGGTCGCGATCGCATTCCGTCGCCAGTTGTATCCTCTCTTCACGATCACGCGTTGAAGGAATCGATTGAGACCGACCGTCCTGCCTGAGGTTTTACGTGCCCTTTCCTGATAACGGCATGACGGGAGGGTGCGTTTTGCGATGTACTCATACAGTATGTGAAGTCACCACCTGAGCGTATATAATTTATTTTCTTTTGCTCATTACGATTAAATTCCGGTATGTTTCGACCAAAAATTACCATCTTCATATAGCCACTGAAGGAAATTTTATAATTTGCGTGTACGAATGGAATATTTGAAAGGTCGAAGTCATAACTCGTCTACTTCTTTCTCTCTCTAATGCGACAAACTTTTATTTTAAAATTCAATTACAATCGTATTTAAAGTTCTTAAAATGTCACAAAAGTCACACTTTATTTTACTGTTGCGACATGTTTCGAGCCCTACAAGACCTTAATTCACTGAAACTACCTCACGGCGTCAGTTCGTATGTCAGTACATTACATTCTACTGTTGCAAGTCACACGCTTACTCACGCTGCTTTCATATTGCGGCGTCCACGCTCTGTTCCTTTTGTGCGTAGCCCTCCCTACTCGGGCGTTTATCCCTTGTATTGATGAATTAACGGTTGTCTGAGGATGGCCTTGTAGGGCCGAAACATGTCGCAACACTAAAATAAAATGTGATTTTAATGACATTTTAAGAAATTTAAACGTGATTATAATGGCCTTTTAAAATAAAAGTTTGTGTTGCATTAGAAATGGAAACAAGTGGACGAATGATGTATCAGTGCAACAAGATGCTGAAATATAATATGACTGTCAAAGTCATAATTTATTTCTTTTAAGCTGACAAATATTGAAGTTCAGTGATGTGAGCCCTTGTTAAATGCAACGCCCTTGATACCTGGTGCATCGTGCTATACCTCACGCTCAATTTCTGCAGTGTCGGTACGGTGTTGACGTTTGGCACCGTTGTGTCGTTCTTGGCGAGGTGAAGAGCCCAGTGCTTCCACCTCTGAAGGACCACACAAGACCTGATGTCCTGAATAAAGTTCTTTGTGATTTTCCTCAATGTCTCCAGATAATTGTCTGGATAGTACCTCAGTTTGGCCATGACCTCTTCATTCTGCATCATAAAAACTGAGCTCTGTGGCCTGTAGTCCGCAAGCGAACTATACCGACCGAGCGACCGCCGCTTGTCGGCGAAGTCTGCCAACTTTTTGAGGATAGAGGGTGTCACGTGGTCAGTGCAACGGATCCCCACTGCCATTAATCTCGGTTTTCTAGACCGGACATTCTACATCATTCCACTTCATTATTCATCAGTCATCTTACAATTCGACGTCAGAGTTACTAACAGCGTCATTAAATTAGCCGTAAATAAGTAGAAGACATGGTAGCAGCTGCGTAAGTCAGGTCTCTGTATGTAGTTGCGCAAGAATTGATGCGTGTGTTAAGAATGCCGTGATTGTGATCTGTTTGTCTCTCCAGACGAATGTCGAGACAGTAAGTTTACATTGGAACCAATCACTTCCTCCCCTAATTTATCATGCATCGTCCTCACGTCTCAGTCGACGATGTTACCTCTGATATTGATCGATAAGGACCTGTAAGAATCAATCAGACAACAGACGTTGCGCAGTACCCGTCATGCAGCTGGATTCTGAGCCGTATCGTATAGCAACGAGGCTTGCAAGAAGAAAGTGATTACATGGGTGTGTCAGGGTACAGTGTAATATTCCTGCCTATCGTGTATTTATGTACTGCTTTGGGCGTTACTGAGGCGACCGTTGACTTTCGCTTCTTAATATGGGAACACTGATTCTGATTATTTCTCACAGGTCGCCATTTCCCAGATACAGTGTCATCCGTGAGTAGTCATACTTACTCACCTGTTCACGAGATTTCCTGTTAGGGGACCGGGGAGTCCACACCAGATCTCATCATTGGAAACTGTTCTTAGCCGGTACGATCCAACTCAAATCATAGCATAATTCATTTAGGTTCGTTTTAGTATTATACTCCCTTGTATATTTCGGCCTCGGATGTGGCCATATTTCACGACATTTACGTACTGTATAAAGAACTTGTATTGATGTATTTTGCCGGTCACGGTAGCCGAGCGGTCTAAGGCATGCACTGTCTTCGCTCGCTCGGAAGCCGCGATCGTGGGTTCGAATCCCACTCAGAGCATGGATGTTTGTGTGCGTTTTTCTGTGTTTGTCTACAGGTAGAGGCCTTGCGACGAGCTGATCACTCGCCCAAGGAGTCCTACCGTATGTGTAAGATCTAGTAAACCGAAGCGAGAGTTTCATGGAGGTAGGCCTAGGCCCAAAATGGGGGCTGTAGCGCCACAGGAAAAATTGATGTAGTTTTGTTTCCTCATGCATGCTAAATTTTGAGCCAGTGTCAACGTTCTTGGTGTAATAGCTTTAATAATATCTGATTAAGAGATACGAAGTTCAGAAAATTTTATGGATCCGAAATGCTTGCATTCTTTATAGAAAGAAGTTAGACACTTTTGTTAGTTTCGCCCTACATATGACTGTTCTGAGTAATGGAAGTTTTAGAATCGTGATAGGTTTGAGTGGATGGAAGATCGGTCATTGCAAGCCGTTCCGGCAGGAGGGGGTGGGGTCGTGTGAAAGGCAAGCTGTGCATGTCACACCTAGATTTCTTGAAGAAATCAAAACTAAACAGAAACGGAAAATGCCAAATATTAATAGAAAAAAAATACAATACTTTTTAATATATTTTTCTAGCCTAACTATCGTAGGGCGGTATTCTTATGTGATTGTGAGGCTATAGCTTATTTAAGATATCGTCACCTGGGTCAGTTCTTCATGGAACCAAGTGACTTTTATGACGCCCCCCTAAACAAAGTCCTACATTTCATTCGAAGTGTAAAATTAATAAAGGGTTAATCCTAAGGGGAAGCACAAGAGACCATTGAAGGTCGCAGTGCCAGGGCCAGTTTTATGGATCACCCCTCATACTCATACTCATCCTAGGGCGGTAAATAAAATTATTCATGGACAGCTTGAACGTAAGTATGTAAGCAGATTTCCTGACTGCCTCCCTTGGTAAAAATTCTGACAGCGCTCATGTAACCGTCGTTAACACAGGCAGAGAATTGTAAAGAGACATCCATTCCCCGAGCAGGATTCGAACTCCACGACCACAGTGTGCCTGTAGTCTTAAGACCTTCAGACCTTCTTCTGGGCTATAAGGCCGTGTAGTCAGTTGAAAGTTAACCAACGTTTCGGAGAACATCGCCTCCATCGGGTCAGTCAAGCCGAGCAAGAAACCGGCATGCAAGCAGGTGGTACAATATATTCCTCCGAAACGTCTGTTGACTTCCAAAAGACTAAACGACGTTATATCCCAGAAGACAGAGCTCTTCATTGCCACCGGTGTGAAAACCTCAGACCCTACATAGCGCTATATCCCAGAAGACAGAACTCTTCATAACCACCGCTGTGAGAACCTCAGACCCTACATAGCGCTATATCGCAGAAGACAGAACTCTTCATAATGAGCGCTGTGAGAACCTCATATCCTACACAGTGCTATATCGCAGAAGACAGAACTCTTCATAACGAGCGCTGTGAGAACCTCAGTTCGTACACGTCGCTATATCCCAGAAGACAGAACTCTTTATAACGACCGCTGTGAGAACCTCATATCCTACACAGTGCTATATCGCAGAAGACAGAACTCTTCATAACGACCGCTGTGAGAACCTCAGTTCGTACACGTCGCTATATCCCAGAAGACAGAACTCTTCATAACCACCGCTGTGAGAACCTCAGATCCTACATACAAAGGTGGACAAAATAATGGCGACTAAGGAATTAGGGAATAGAATTTGTGTTGGCTACATTTAAAGAACTTCAGTTGGCAACCCTGAATGTTCTTTTTCCGTTTGTTTAAACTCTGTAGTGCTCGTGTAAGTGCATTAGTGATTATGTTGGGTGACAGTCCGTATGGAAGAATCGGAAAATGGGAGACGTGACCGATTTTGAAAGAGGACAGATCGTGGTGCGCGTTTAGCTGATCATCTGGGACAGAAACTGCCACATCATTAGCTGTATCGAAAGCGACAGTTTCTAAGGTTACTCGTATGTTCGCATGCACGATTCATGGGAAGTCTGTATCAGCGAAGAGGAACAATGGGCGAATCAACATTGACACAAAGAGATCGTCGTACGCTGAGAAGGATTGTTTCGAAAGATCACACCACTGCCGCAGCACAGGTGAACTGCAGCAGAACTGAACATTCGTCGTGAAGACCCTGTTTCCACAAAAGCTGGCTGACGTGAGCTTCACAAATCCAACATCCACGGCAGGCCTGCAGTTGCTACACCAAATTACTGAAAGTAATGCTCAGATGCGTAAACAGCGGTGTCACGACCGTGAAACATGGACATCAGACAACTGGAAACGCGCGCATGATATGGTCAGATGAGTCATCCTTCACGCTTTCCATGCATCAGGAAGAGTTTACGCGTGGAGAACACCGAAGGACGCCTACAGTCCGGAATGTCTGCTTCCAACAATGAAACTCGAGTGAGGGCAACAATGTCGTGGTATTCTGTTGGTCCCATTATTACCCTTTATATTCAGATTACTGCAAGGGGGTACGTGGACAGGTTGGGTAATCTGGTGCGTCCCATGAACTAGACGTAATTTCCGAAGAACGTTACAGATTTCCAAGACAACAGTGGTCCCATTGTTAGCTGTGAAGTGTTCAGTTATAGTTTCAAGCGCATGAAGGTGAACTTAAACATCTTCCCTGGCCACCACAGTCACCATAATTGAACATCATTGAACCATTGTGGTCACTTTTGGAGACCAGTGAGGAACAGATTCCCACCTCCAGCACCTCTGAAACAAATTGAAGATGTTCTTCAAGAAGAATTGTATGAAATTCCGCTACACGCTGTTCAACACTTGTAGGAGTGAATTCCAAATAGGATTGCGGCTGTGTTGAAGGCAAAAGGTGGTCAAACGCAGTATCAGTAAAGAAATGTGTTCATTATCTATAGTGTTTCCACTATTTTGTTCATCTCCTATGAGACCTTCAAGTTTCTTCAATATAAATTTCAGTAACGAACCATGTAACGTGAACCGCATTCAGCGTCTTCCGGGCCAGTTATGAGCTTTTCCTTACTTGGCCCTACAAGCATACACATGCATTTGTCGTTTAATTGACTAATGCATGCAAATTTATAGCCGAGACATGCATGCATTAATCAATGTGGCACGGGCCGTGTACGGGGCAATTACCTCGGGGATTCTTGGAATGGCCTGTAAACAGGTTTTTGCTTCAGGAATACAATTCAGGGTCCATGAATTGCCGTATAAAACCAAGTTCGTGGAAACTAAGGCATAAATAACACGTATGGCGCCACCATGTAAGTACTATCTCAGTGCAGCTGAATGAATGGACTGACTTCAGACGTAAAACAGAGTTAAAGACATTCCAGTCTGGTAGCAGTTATGTATATGATAAATGATATAAACTCCGTCTCAAGTGCAAACAATATATTTGTGTCTTTGATCTTGCTCCCTACACTACATGTTTCGGCCTCAGACGGCCATCATCAGGTGTAAACACTCACGTCGCCGTCACACTGCTCCCAGTTCAAAATTTAACATCTAAAACACTCTCCCTGTCATTATCAACTTCTACTTCGTTGATAATGACAGGGAGAGTGTTTTAGATGTTAAATTTTGAACTGGGTGCAGTGTGACAGCGACGTGAGTGTTATACACCTGATGATGGCCGTCTGAGGCCGAAACATGTAGTGTAGGGAGCAAGATCAAAGACACAAATATATTGTTTGCACTTGAGACGGAGTTTATATCATTTATCGTATGGAGTGCAACAGGATGCTTAAATATAATATAGTTATGTATATGTTAAATTAATATTAATGTATGAAGCTATCATTTCATGAAACGGCAGCACAAAGTAGGCCTTACAACCGTGAGAAACGAAGCCAACCGAAACCGCAGCTGAATGAAATGAACGAAACGAATGCATGTAGCATGGAGCAGCATCCTTCTTCAGAATCTGGCAGTCTGTCAGTTACGTAAGATATTCCCCGCCTTCATTAGAACGCAGAGGTTCCATATTGCATTCACAAGCGCCTGCAGGACACTTTTTATATGCAACCGAAACGTCTTACCCAGATTAAAGATCTCTAGTCATTTCTTATATTTTGTAAATAGCCCATGGGCCCTCGGAGGCAGAAACGTGAGTGGAAGAATATTATTCAAATTGATCTTATTAAGGACACGTATGATAGATTAGCTTAAGAAAGCACCTGATGGCGGATTTCCATGGTGATAATGGCGAATCTCTGGAGTCTTTAATAGGGAATTTCATAAAAGAGTTGTGCTATTCTAAGGCTCGGTAATTATTCAGTACCACTGACTTTCTGTTATTGCTATTGCCATCATCAGGACTGCGTGATGTGATGCAGAAGAAGGTGGCAAGGACTTCGGTGCATGTGCGCTATCACTCAAGAGAACCAGTATCTCTGGTCAGGGTTGATCCTTATTAGGAGAAGCTTGCACAACAATCCAGGTTGTTGTAGACGCAATTTACAAATGCGATATTTACGATTTGGCATCCTTCATTACTCATGATGGTCGTTTATCACAGATGGGAATCTCCCCTGGACAGACTGCTTTACTGCGCTGCATACACTTATAAATTACCATGCAGACAAACTTATTCAGCGATACAAAGATTTTACTACATAGGTGTGAGCATAAATTACTTTCTGTGTATTTCATTAAATAACTTCGAAAAAATGCCTCAAATAGAATTTGTATCGCTTGGTCTCCGTTTGTGTGTGTTTCTCTTTTATTATTTTAGTTTCAGTTTTGTGTGAAGTGCTAGCTAAAGTCGACCGATATGAATAAATAAAAAATCCAGGAACACCTATACCCTTAATATCAAATTTAGTCATAACCCGTTTATTTTATTTGTTTTGTGTGAAATACGGGTTACCAGTTAGCTCTACAGTCCCGAAGAACCTCGGCCTCCATGACAGATGCCCATTTCGACTATGCGTTATCTCTTCACGTTTAACTATTCTAAATTATTATCAGCGTTTTCCAGTCATCTCATGCTGCTGTCCTGAATAATATTTGCACATTCCAAGTAGCGGGATTGAACTTCACTCGTTTTCCTAAATTTTCCATCCGACATATTTCGTTACGTGTCCTTTAACACACATTTCTACGAGATGAAGTTGTTGAGGCAGTATGCTACATGTCGGAAGGTCGCGGGTTCGATTTCCGATGTCACTCGATTTTTTAATTTACCTAATCCTGCCAGCCGCACTATGGCCATGAGTACCAGGAATCTTGCTGGGGAGTAAACGGCGGCCAGCGTAAGGTTGACAACCTCACCGCCTTCCGTGAGCCGATTGTCTAGATGTGGGAGCTTCAACCTCTCACAATCCTATGGGCCTTCACGGCCTGTTACAGGGATAACTATGCCTTTACTTTACCCGTTTATTTTTATTTTAGTATTGTGTGAAGTACGGGTTACTGCGGACGGATGTGAGTCAAACAATTGGTGTAGACCCTCGGTACCAAATTTCGTGAAAGTCCATTGAATAGTCTTGTGCATGAAATATATAGATTATCACCCGTTACCATTGTGCATGTTGTCTGAAGGACGTAAAAGGAGCTCGATATCAGTTCTGACTCTTCTGTTGGGTATAGCGTTACAGGAAGTGTCTCAAAGAGGTGTTCATATGGCGTGCTGGGGCATGACAGGTTTGTTAGCAAAAACATTGTCAGCAGTTCCTTATAAGAGCGAGTTTTCTTTGAATTAATGGAATAAGGCACCTCTGTCGGCGCCTAAACACAGCCTGGAACGGAGCCCAGCATACAGTCTTGTTAATTGATTCAGACGCGTGATGCGTTTCTTGGAGGCAAGAACATGTCTCACTCTGGAGGGTACACCATATACAGAACTATGTATGATCCACCTCCATTTCCTTGTGATATGCAGTGTACATGAGAAACTTCATTGCATTTCAACAGTCTCGTAAATGTAAAAGAGCTGTGCAGGGTGGAGATACTTCTACCATATCTGAGGACGATCTGCTGGACTATTTGGACGCTACAGGAATGCATAGGGAGTCAACACAAATACGTGCTTGAAATCCACTTTCTGCACCCAGTGGCATGCGTACCTGAGATCATACTTACCCATTTCAGGGGGCCGCGCCATAGCTCAAGCGGTTAGTCGCTGGCTTCCCACCGCGGCGGCCCGGGTTCGATCCCGGGTCTGCTCAAGTGGGATTTGTGGTGGACAAAGCGGCGCTGGGGCAGTTTTTCTCCGAGTACTTCGGTTTCGCCTGCCAATCTTAATTCCAGCAATTGCTCCACAATGACCTTCACCTATCATCTGGGACTGGTACAATAGGCTAGAAGTGGCCGCAGTACAAGGGACTTAGTCCCACCCGACTAGCAATTAAAAAAATACCCATTTCAGTGGAGGTACATTCGTCACGTTCCACCATTTTCAACAATCGACGCACATGAGAAAATACGAAATGGCATTCCCAATCATCATTTCTACTCCATTCATTCACTCATCAATGGCACTACAGCCCTATGTTGGTCCCTGGCCTCTCCTTCAGTTTCGTAATCTTTTTTGCTTAGACAGTAGGACACATTTAGCGGGGGATCAGCCCGTTACAAGGCCGCTACCTAAACACAGGACAGCACACACAGAGACATCCATGTCTTGAGTGTGATTCGAAACCACGATCCCAGCGTTCGAGCGGCGATGACAACTCATGCCTTAGACCGTGCGGCCACTGTGATCAGCTCTTTTCTTCTCAGCCATCAGTTTTGTCTACATGAAGTGTAGCAGTTACTTCTTGCACTTAGGGCTTTAGGTCCAGCGCAACTTCAAACTTTTAGCACAGATAAAATCGTCCTGAACGTGCATATAGCCTAACCATTCACCTGTATCCAGTGACTAGGTGAAGAATGAATGGAGCTTTACTTCTTCGCATCCTGTAAGCCTATGCCTTCATCACATTTAGCTTCCCACTCAGAATAACTTTACACTGTATGTCAGTGACAGCCGCATAGGAAACCTCGTATGACATGTCATGCCTGTTTCGCCTGACCATCATTCCAAGTGATCAGGTTCGATGCCAGTCAAACTGGCTATCTGAAGTGATTAATGTAGGCCTATAGATATAAATTCTATATTCTGGAACAGAATTACCTCTAGGCCTGTATTGAATATATATATATATTGTAACGTGTTTTGCGTTACTGATCCCACTTCTGACACCAGTGTAACGTGTTTCGCGTTACTGATCCCACTTCTGACACCAGTTGTCGNATGATGGTGAGAATCTCATACGGAGGGGGGGAGGGGTGACAAGAAATTATGTTGGCAAGCATCCAAAGAAGAGATCGCTTGAGATACTCAGTTCTGTATAGGAGGATAATATTAAAATTGACTTCGATAGATATGTTGTAAGGATTAGGGTCCAGTAGTGAGCTCTTAAGGCCGCAATCGTCTTCATATCCCATAACGAGAGGGACTTTTATTATAAGCTTAGTAATTATTATGTTGCTTTTGCCATGGAGTCATTAAGTTAATTTGTTGCTGTAAGTATTCTCATGATATATGTAGTCCGAAATGAAGGTGTGTGGCCACGTTGGACAGTGAAGTTTGTTCAAATAGCATTAAAACATACACGTACAAATAAATATTCAGGAGGCAAACTGTGCAACAAGCATCATTTTTAGCGCTGTATTCAATTCCAATCCCGTCCAGCTATGTCACCATCGTACTGCTTCTCTCGAAATCTTCTTGCACGCCATCTGGGCCCTTTCGGCCTCTTGATGCACACGTTTATGGACCACTAATATATTCGAATGCTGTTTCTAATCCCATTCGTGCCAGTAATGTTCGGCCGCGTTTCTCTGTGTTCTCTGTGCAGTGATGTGTTTTGTTTTAGGCTGTCGAACTGTAGCTGTGAAGATCTACACCAGCCCTGAATCACTCATCAGAACTCCGGGAGCATGTTTCTGGTTTCTTGGCCTTTTAAACTAATTGCAGCGGTAGCTATGATAGCAGCTACACTGAAGTTGCATCAGATTTACGACGCAGGTGCAATAAAACACACACTCGCTCTCCGCTCCTAAAGACACATGGAACGTTACTTGTTTAAAATTCGAACCCATCCCGATACAAAGCAAGTCTTAACTTTTCGTTGGTTGCCCCACACATAATATTTTCAGTTATTGCGTGACTAATAATAATGGTTCTGGATTTTGAGATTGGGTTTATTGACACTTCTGCAATTATAATCAATTATAACTATCATGCGACCCGAATAGAAGTCACCATGTCGAACAGTTAATTGTCCTCTGCCGCCACGAGAATGTCTTTGTTTAGCGACTTGCTACCTAGCAACGCTTCTTTCGCTGCTGTTCGCTGTGACGGAAACTAAGCTTTGTTAATATTCGTTGCCGCGGAATCATGATTACCGAGCTGTTGCTCAGCAATGGACGTCTGCTCCGGCTCTACCATTCCGGCTTTCAGCCATCATGTCATAGTGTAACTGTGTTTGAGGCATCTTTGAGGATGCTCCATGATCAGATAGTGATGTAGATTGCTGCATCATTACGTTATATGGCGGACCAGAGGCTCTCTCAGCGGTGCCTGTGAGGAGTTCTAATCTTCTGGGACATAACGCCGGTGTAATCTTGCGAAAGTCCGCCGACATTTCGGAGGAACGAAGAATATGTTAAGCGAGAAACTGAGAAACTAGCACGAAGCAGGCAGACCCCTCAAAATAATACTTAAATTCAATTGACCCAAATTTGTGTCGGTCGACAAAAGGTGCAGTTCTTCAAATGTTACGGGTCGTCCCTGTCAGGCTGTACGGTAGCAAGGGAAATAGGTTTACAGCCATCCTGCGCCTAGAATAAGCTATACTGCTGTGCAGTCACGAAAGCATCGGTATTGAATCCTAACAGATTAAAAAAAAAAGGCTTGGATGCAACTGTTCTTCAAATAATTCTTTAGAACCAGGCTGCCCCCCTCTCCCGGATACTCACAGTTTGAGAAACCATGTGTTAATGTAAATGGAAGGTAATAAAGGGCGACCGATCGAAATGAATTCTGCGTTGTTAACGCCTACGGACTGAAGAGGTTAACAGTGGTAACCGGTCTTGAGGTAGCAGTTTCGAATATCTGCCGACGCATAAGCTAAACTGACAGAGGATGTTCTCGTTTTTTCTTTTCTGTTTTTCCAAGCCATAACAGAACAACTCCCCCGTACGCCTTCGTGGCGTAGTCCTCAGTTGAGCACAGGAACAAAAAAAAAAAAAAACTCCGTGATTTTAGTCCGCAAGCGAACTATACCGACCGAGCGACCGCCGCTTGTCGGCGAAGTTGGAACAAGTTTATCTTTAACAAAACAGTGCCTTGGCAGGGGCCATACAGATATCCCCTCACTTCCTTCCCATTCCCGCCATCCCGTGCCAGTACACTCCGTATAACCTCTGTCTCTTACGCAGCACTGTGTAGTAACTCACGAAATAATCATTTGAAATTCTGTAACTAACCAGTTCAACGGAAAGCGTTTATAATTCTTCAAATAAAACCCAGATGCCCTGAAAACACTTTTTGATTTGTAGCTTCAGTCAGCAGAAATTCCGAAGTGTGGTGTACGATACATATTAACTTAGGGTGAAATTAACAACATGTAGGCCTATTCGGTTCAGAAATATTGTGGAAAAACTCCGTGGTTTTAGTCCGCAGGCGAACTCTTTATACAGACCGAGAGACCGCCGCTTGTCAGCGAAGTTAGTGCCAACTTTAGCGGATAGAAGATGTCACGTGTTCAGCGCAATGAATCCCCATGGCTGTTAATTACAGTTTTCTAACCAGAATGTTGTGGAATATTAATACTATATCAAAATATGTTGTGGAATATTAATACTAGATCAAAATATGTTGTGGAATATTAATATATTTTGATGTAGAAGTATAATTTCGCGAAACAATAAATGTGGGAGGAGATTGATAAGATCTCCACAATCCCAAACCGAACCCCGGAGTAGAACTATCATGAATAGCGTAGGCGAACAGGTTTCACAGCTGGGGAAATACTTGTTACAACTTGACACAACGCGTGAAAAACATTTCACAGAGTTTATGTTTGATTTAATCATACACCAAAGTGTGTTTACATGAAGGAGACGAGGATAATGCAGAACTACGAGAGAGGACAATTACAGCTCTTGAGTTACGGACATGACTCGTCCAACATTGTGGCCACAATGGCCCTGAATCCACCCGAGCCTCCTGTGCAGTTGGTACCGGGTGCTTTTTCCTTCACGTCGCTTGTAAGTGGAACGTGAATCTTGACACCCATCTTCATGTAGTGCAGTGTTTTAAGAATGTCTTCACTTTCTCGTTAAATTTAATCCAATTATGCCGTGGGGGGGGGGCTCAAAAATGTTTGAGGGAAAAGGAGGTGCGGAAAGAATTTGTGTTTGAGGAGGAAATCCTTCCAGCTGCACTATGGCCCTGGAGTCGACTCAGCCTCTAACAGAAATGAGTACCAGGAATCTTCTTGGAATCTTCTTGGGGCTAAAGGGCGGCCGGCGCGTAAGGATGACAACCTTACCGCCATATATAAGCCGATTGTTTAGAAAATGTGGGAACCTCAGCCTCTGACAACCCTATGGGCCTCCACGGCCTGTTACAGGGATGCCTTTACGTACTTTTACTTTACTAGGAGGAAAAGAAACTAAAAGTTATTCCCGAGGAGAAATCGTGGGCAAAAAGAGGAAAGATAGGATGTTTCATGGTTTTGGTCGGCATGACTGTCGAGACATCGGGTATAGCTCCCAGTAGGTCGAAGATTGAAGCAACACATTCATCCGAAATTTCATCTTTATACATAACTACACCCCGTTACATTCCACAATACCTCAGTATTCAGTGGACACATTGATTTATATTCGGGATACTGAAATGAACACAATAGAACATCAGAATTTTATTTTAAAGAAAATTTGACTTTTTTTTTTCCAGAAACTTCGTCTCAGTAAAGAAATCTGAACATAAATATGTGGTAACTGAATGCGTGAAAAGCTATGGCTGTGTTTCAGAACGTATAGAAAATTACTGACAGGAAATTATTGAACTTCACCAATCTTAAACTGATATAAGAACTGAACACAATAGATCGGACTAGAAAGAAAGGGCAAGCAGAATTTTGTATTAACATTCCATGTACATAGTTAAGTAACAAGTCCTGCTTCAAAATGAAATCCTAGAACCTTGAACAATAAAGCTAAACTTGGGAATCGTCCGAAGGACACAATTAAAACATAGGAGAGTTAGCATTGAACATCAGACTTTTCCGAGACACCACTCAGGACAAGTATATTTGGTATGTGTATGCGTTTATTCTGTGTTTATGTTGTCCTCTGTTTAAGTAGCGGCCTTGCGACGAGCTGATCGCTCGTCCAAGTAGTCCTACCGTCTGTGAAAGATGATTACGGAACTGAATAAGAGACCTGAGCCCTGAATGGGCTGGAAGAGCCATTAAGAAAATGTAATTAACCTTTTTTATGAAATAGTGTATGGCTGAATTTGAGATTCACAGTGTCGATCTCCGGTTCCAAGTCGAAGCCCACTAAGTGGTTTCGGAGGAAAACATGCGGACGGACAGAGGGGCGGATATGGCAGCTTTTTTGCTTGTACACGTATGTTTGCTCTTCCGTGCAGAGAGATTGTACTAAAAACCGTAATTATTACTGTGTAAAGAGAGTGCTCTGGGTGGTAGCAGTTAAATCGCTCTTTTTCCCCTTATTGTGAAGGCATTTGGTTGTCCCGGTGAATGTCAGTTCTGTAAACACGGAACCGCGATAGGCGTTTGGTTTTATTCTTGTTTTAATGATGCTTCTAATATAAATATCACCGGCAGGGAGGCGGTAGAATTCACGAAGGGGAGGAGGAAGAGGTTTACTTAACCATGCACTTGCTTAGATTGCGCGTGTGTTCCTAGAAATCGATTTGATTTGATTAATGCTTGTCTGCGTGTGGCATTGTGCAATTTGAAAAACAGTTGAAAACAAGCCTCTATTGCCATGGAGGTGTGAAGAATCCTGAATGATGATGTTATGCGAGATGATTAATGCGAAACTCGCTGCTAAAGCGACTGCTGCTGCATCTAGGATCTTTATTGCTTGCGAGGTGAACGGACGAAAACATTTATTCGGCTTTATGGCAAAAAGGGAATATGCGTTGTTAAAGTAAACAATATTTCATGAAGAAACAAGATACATGTTTGAAAGAGAATCAGATTGTCACGTGTTGGCTGTGTAAACGCGACAAATAACTTCACGTCCGTCAAGGATGTAGCGAATAATTTATTGTACTTCGCTTTTACACTTCACAGTGTCACAGTTACTGCCTCAACTCTCAACTTAACTGAAGCTTTCAACTCTCAACTTCCACTGTATTCGACGGATGCTGGAACTTCACTATCACTGTTACTCTTTCGGCAGAGCAGAGCAGAGCAGAAGCTTACTACCGGCAATCAGTGGGCACAGTCACTCCTGGCATCGGGCCCCGCTGCGACCCATGGCCATATTTTGGTTTAGTGTCTAGACCTTTATTTTTCCCCCTCTTCGTTGGTCCTCCTTAATGATAAAAAGGAGTACTAATTAGATCAATAACGACTTATGCCTGTCCCACGTGGGAGTTTAGGGCGGACACTCATTTGATGAAACTGCAGCGCCTGCAGAACAGAAGTTCTCCGCGCTACTGGCAACCTTGACAGGCGCACACCGATCCGCGATTTGCACTTGGCGTTCAAAATTCCGTACGTATATGATTACATAACTAAATAATGCGGGAGGCAGCAGATGCGATCCTAAATCGTGAAAATCGAAATGTACGTGCAATTAGACAAGGAGAAGCCAGACACAGGAAATATAAGATGCTTAAACTTTGGCGGCGGTCAAGCCTACGACCGTTCAAGTGTCTAACTGCCGTTTCGGAGTGTTAAATAAATAGATGCATAGTTTGCTGCACATTCCTGCACTGACAGATATGCCTATACATATCAGAATTTAATTTCAGTTTATGCTTGTGAAGAGCGTAAAAGAACAGCGATTGCTAGGCAGCAGCCCGCGCGCAACAGTGGGAATACTGTTGGAAGCGGTGTTTTCTGTGTTGTCCGCTCCGAGGCTATATGATTTGACTGACCAAGTTCAGTTCAGTTAGTGCAGTGCAGTTGAGTTGGTTGATGAGTGAGTGAGTTGGTTAGTTAGAGAACCGCTGCGGTCCAGTCCTTGAGAGCTCTTGCTGTTTAAGCTGGTTGCTGGGGCACGAGGATAGTTCGCAAACCCAGAGTAAGGGGAACGTCCTCCGTTGAAGGCCGTTACCACATAACGACTGGTGAAGACTCAGCAGAACGAATATACTTTATGTGTGCTATAGTGAACTGCTGAGTGTCTGAATTAGCGCTAGCGCTAAAATTACTTGTAGTTACAATCAGTAAGGTGTCAATAAATTCAGTTACCAATCCAATTCACGTCTATAGGCACTCATACACGTTACAGTATCATGTAATATGTACTTAACGAAAGAACGTTGGCTTGAACTCCGTCACCATCATCATGATGGAGATGGAGGATACGATTATATCCGAAACGTCGTAAACATTGGCTCTTAACTCAGCATTGACACAGCTAGTCTCCTGAGATTTGGTGAACTTCGGGTGTTAACACCCTCGAACGGTCCCAGATATATAATTGAACCAAAAAGGCATTACAATTGAATGACACACACAAACATAAAAGTATAACCCCATTTTTGACATTATGATCAAAATATGCCTTCCCTACCCGACCAAATACACCATGTGATCATAACACAAGGTATAAAAACCACAACCACAATAGAGGAAGCTCTCATTTAGTGCAACTGCACAAATAACACATCTACAGGGGGCAAATTAGGATCAACATTCCAAACACATAAGTAAAATTTCAAAAAAGTTAAATAGTTATTTGTTATAAATGCAACATAAAACAGACGATCTGAATAAATACTATTGCTCTGCATTGCAGCCAAACGTCCACGTCACTCCAAAATAACCATAGGAGGAACAAGAAATCACCATCAGATTATTCACACGAAAGTAGGTAAATATTCCCAACCCCAACAATCTTTTTTCAATTCTTAAAAATAATAGACAAAAGGTTTAACCTACAATCGCATATTACTTACTCGGTTTCAGTAATAGGAGCTACAGGACAACAGGCAGGAAATAGTACGAAGGCCCCCCTCACCCTCCAGCACATCAACACACGACTGTGGGTGGTTTTGCACAACAGCTAGCCAACATTCAAATTCAAATCTGTGGAATTTCTTTTTACTCGTGCCTGTGCTATAATTGCGCTTTGAGATGTTTATGCTAATAGTGTATGAGAGTTTTTTTGGTGTTTTTAATAGAGTACTGTTTCTTTGAATGATACACTCACTGCCTTCGTATAATTGTGGTTAAATTTTTATTTATCTTTCATTTTATCTTTGTATTTCATTGTATTTTAGTGTGTGCCTGCTGTAGACCAGCGTTGTTGCCCAACACTATAAAATTATTGAATTATTATTATTATTATTACTACTACTACTATTGTTAATTATTTCCGTTTAAAGTATATAACATTAAATGATCTAGCTTTTTATTTTCTATTTGTATATTTTTTGTTCTCCTTGTTTATGTTATTTGTGTTCTTGCTGACTATGTAATTGTCCCCTGGCTGTGAAGTTCTGCAGGCAAATCAGTAAATATGTAATAAATAATAATAATAATAATAATAATAATAATGTCACGTGTAGGGGGGGTACGCGTGACGGTTCTCCGCGCCCTGCTGGAAGCCTTGGGCATTTTCAGACCCTTCTTCCTCCCGTGTAGCGGCCTCTTGCCGCGTCGATCCTTTGTCCCTTTATGGCGAGTCCGTACATTCTTCTTGAGCGGCCCTAATCTTTGGGTTGCTCGCTCAACCATGGCCCTGGTGCAGTTTCTCCTTTCCTTCTGCCGTGCCACTTTCACACGGCGGGTCGTCCCTCTGTAGGTAACGGCCAGTCGTTTCCGGCACCCATCCTGATTCTGGGTCCGTTCCGTTTTCTTTCTGCCGTTCCGGTCCCTACGCCCTCTGACCGGCATCATTTCGGCGATCTCTATGAGGGCCTCTTCGTTTTGTGCCACCTCAGGTTTCGTGTCCACCGAGGTCGGCATTTCTTCTTGCAGCCAGGCCATCACCTTCGCCTGGTTGGCTCTAATTTCTTCTTGCGATTGTACTTGGCCGACTCTCGTTTCCTCTCTGTCGGCCCTCCTCTCCTCACGATGGCCTCCAGTCTGTCTGTCTTTGCCGTCACTTCGTGTAGAACTTCACGATCCGCCTTCCTATTAGCCTCCGCCTTTTCCATCTTGGTTCCATGAGTATTCAGTTCTTCTTGAATGGACTTCATGAGTTTCAATAATCGCTTCAGTCGATAAACTATGCCCAAATTGTGGCGTGTCTCAGGTCGTAACCACTGCTGAAGAATCCAATACAAAAAGTCAGTCACATTGCGACTGACGGTCAGTCAGTCAGTCAGTCAGTCAGTCAGTCAGTAAGTGTTGGTGTCGAGCCCCATCTGGGGCTCATGACCAGATATTAATTATTACCGTTTGACAGTTACGGTCTTGTTTCTGTGGGGCGCCCTCTTTGACGAGAAGGCGGGTCTGTCTTTTGTATATGCCAGCGCAGTCTTTCTCGGGTCCCAGTCACTTAGGACTCGCGACCATATTTTACTGTCAGATTTGAGACTTCCTTTTTCGTCGCCTCCTACGACTCGCAAGGTCTCAGTGAAGGTATTCGACACCGCCTCCACACCAATACAGAGTCAGAGTCAGAGTCACTTTACGACTGGCGGTTTACCGCCAATCAGTTCATCTTGGCATCAAGCCCTTTGAGGCCCACGACCAGATTGTTTCCCCCAACTGAACTCTTGCGGTAATAGTCCTTATGTAACATCTTCTCTGTCGAGAAGATGAGTTTGTCTTTTATGAATACACTTGACCTTTCGTCAAGTGTACATTTCGCACGTATAACATGTTATCGAAAATTCTTCCTTTTGCACTACATACAAGTCCTCTGTCAGTACAGTCTTTACAGAGCAGATCATGCCTAACTTACATATCTTAAGCTACAACGAAAACCTATTCATTTGGACGGTCTTAAGCTTGACGACCACCAAGTGTAAGCCCCTTATATTTTCTTTGTCTGGCTTCACCTTGTCGTATACCGCTGTGTGCAAGTCGCGGACTGGTGTGCACCTTGGAAAATTTCCAGTATTGCGCAGAACCTTGTTTTGCATGCGCTGCAATTTTAGGAGGCAGGTGTCTGCCGCTAATTCCCAGGCGGGACAAGCGTAAGTCATTACTGATCTGATCAGTAGCTTCCGCACTGACCCCACAGAAAACAGCCTGTATTGTTGGAACGTGTTTACTGAGCAATGCCCAGCAACAGAGTCCATAGAAACCAGTTACGTGATAGCTGCCACTTGCGTGACGTCACAGTCTAGCGAGGAGGGGCGTTTACCGAGCGTCGCTTAGTAACGGGGTGAGTGGGGATATGTGATGTCACTCGCACTTTCTGTTGCGCCATCCAAGCGTTCACAGAGTTGTCGCCTAGCAACGCGTCGATACAATCCGCAACTCTCACGTTGCTTGCGTTCCCCGAGGCCTCAGTGGCTCACAATTCCTGCATAGAGCTAGTACGCCACAATAATAAATAATAATAATATCCTATTTAAATTTCAGTACGCTTCTGTCGTCTGGAATGCCATCACATTGATTGATTCTTCTAAACTTGACAGAATTAAAAGAAAAGTTGCAGCCCAGTGTTCTGACAGATTTCGTACTGTCATATTCAGTAATACGTATGACATCCAAGTCATCTAGTCTGAATCTTCAAGAATTCCAATGCAGACGAAGGCGATTTCTTGATGTTATATGTGTCACTAGTGTCTTCAAAAACGAACTTAGTTGCTTATTTATTTTGCTCACATTTTACATGTACCCGCTAGGTCATTCAGAGACCATTCAAAATCTGATGTTCACAATGGCGCAGAGGTTATTCCCTCAGCAAGTTGTGTCTGCTTATGCCTTGATACTGTGACATGACGCCTGACTGCCTGAATAGTGGAGCAAGAGATATGCTGAGATATGTATGTTAGGAGGAAGTATGAGAGACATGTTTAAAAAATATCGGTAGCTGTTGACTTTGGGACAAGTGTTGTAGTATTAATTAATAATCAGTAATAAGCAATGAACGCCGGTCACAGTGGCCACGTGGTCTAAGGCGTGAACCGTCTTCGCCCCCTCGAACACTGGGGTTGTGGGTTCGAATCCCACTCGAGGCATGAATATCTGTGCGGTTATACTGTGTTTATGTAGTTCTCTGTGTAGGTAGCGGCCTTGCGACAGGCTGATTCCCCGTCGAAGGAGGCCTACCGGCTGTGTATAGGATTAAGAAACTGAAAGGGGGGCTGCAGAACCATAGAGAAAAAAAGTAATGAGCAGTCGTTTTCGTTTTCAATCTTTGTGTATTTTTTTTTGTATATCTCCGTTTATTTGTACAATCAGTCTATATTAAGGACACTAAGTACATCTTATGAAATACTTAATCTAAGACTTAAATACTAAGAAAGAACATGTCGGGGAGAGTAATGCTCCAGTGAGCATTCTTTAGGAATCTATTTCGAGTGCAACTTCGTTACTGTATGTATTGCATTTATGAGAAGCGCGTCGTTAGGTCGGTTGGCTTGTGCCTTTTCAGTTTTCTGGGCTCGTCTGCGTCGTTTAGTAGTGTGGTTGCCAGTTCATTTGGATGTGCTGTGATCTTGTCTTTATATATGTGGCTGATGTTTGTAGTTTTTTCCCGTACTGTGGGTATGCCTAGATCGGCATGTAGCAATCTGTTTGGGACGTACCACGGTGCACTGACTATGGCGCGAAGTACTTTGTGTAAAGTGTTCGGAATTAATAAGGTAACATTATAATGCCCTGTAATTGTATTTTACGGGGGGAGAGGAGGTTTCGTAAATGTAAACGCTGACCGTATGCAAAGGATACACCCACGACTCAGAATGGTGAATACTTGCCAGCGTCTTTGCGTGAATGATAAGTATTACACGAAGAACACCCGGTTATACTTGTAATCTCTTTCCAGTCATGAAACTAGTATTCTGCAGTTGTATTGGCCACATACATACCGGACAAACTGGTCTTGCGATAGAGACTGACAGATGTTCTGATGGTTGAGTGGGAGAGAAATGGCCTGTCACGGCCCAACTCCTCGCGATGATAGCCACAAGGAGCTATATTATTTTCTGAACATATAACATTTTGTGTTGACTCTTGCCAAAGAGAAATAAATGTTCATAATGTTCAGTTTCCATAAAAGCAGCTTAACTGATTCCCAAGGTGTTTACCAACGTCATTTCATCCTAAAGTTTTAGTAAGCCTTCAGTAATTGTGAACAGTGAATTGGAGATGTATGTGTGGTCTACTTCAGAATATTGTCTTTGAATTTTCTCTGGAGGAAATGGAGGAATTGGGAAAAATGTACGACAGCAATATTTTTCACTTACCGCCTCCACAATCACAACAGGCTTCACATGGCCAAACGCTATGCCAAGTGTCGAGCTGTTCACTGCGTTCGGCGGCGGTTTCTCAGATGCTCTTGCTCCCTGAGCGCCTCATAATTTCGCCAGATTAGTCTGTCTTTGAAGAGTCTGTTCCAAATGTTCACCCTCCGTAAAAGGTAAAAAAGGTAACGTTTTCCCTGTGCTTAACGAATTAAGCACTACGCCGTGGAGGCGTATGGGGAAATGGATGTATAGCCCCACATTTTCTTGACCCCGGCAGTAGTTGGAGGTGAGTGTTCACCTTCACGCTCCTGCCGCTTTACTCCCAGAGAAAGCCCCTTGACGAAATAAGTGGGTTCTTACACAGAGTAACACATTACGAGCTCTGAAACCGTCCGTGCAGACATGGCGGCTCTCTTTCAGAACCGTCAACAAGGAGAAGGCCGTGGTCACGTGGCTTCGGATGGGTCACACTAACTTGAAATCCAGACATTTGTTGTGTGAAGAGCCAAAACCACTTTGCATCCTGCGGAGAGCCCTCAACTGTTCAGTTCTCTCTCACAGAATGTACATTTCATGACGAATGTCGTATGTTGCATCTCTGTGGCACGTTGCATGATATTATTGGAGGTGAACGATGTAGCGTGACAATTTGGGGGGGGGGAGCTGAACGATTGGCTGCTTTTCTAGGGGGACTCGTATCCTTGGAGTTAGCTATACGAGTATATAGTATATTGTAATAATTACGAGCGAGAAGTAATATATTTTATAATTTAATACTTCTATAGTTATCCGCGTAAGATTTTAAGTTTTTTAAAATTAAAACTTAAGTCTAGTAACGAAAATTAACCAATATATTGCCGGTGTTAGAAACTGAAGCCGTTAACAGCAGTTCCATTATAAAGCATGATGACCTTCAGGTTCATGTACTATAATACACACACACACATATATATATATATATATGTATATATATGTATATTCATAGGATCACAACATGATGTTCAAATATACTATTTCACTGTTTCTCGAACCCGCCAGTTTCTGTTGTACAAAACTGAACTACGTTTGTAAGTTAGCCACTGTAGTAAGCTGCATAATTCGCCATCTTTTCGCCTTCATAACAGATTTTTAGACTAAACGTAGAAAAATTGCCATACTGTGAAAATTGAAATACCATTCGACGTACGCAATACTACGTATATGGAGCAGTTTTCCCTCCCACTTGTTTCTGCTAGGAATTCATTGTACTTGTATAAACAGCAACTGAATAATTTTCAAGTTTCGAAACACCCTGTTGCCGTTGAATCTGCACAACGGGACGTATGAAGATGGAGCTGAGGACTCGACGAAACCTCTAATCAAAAATACGTGACGCAACGCAGAAAAACAAGAAAGAAACTAGATGCCAATCATGGGCCTCCACTAGGAATCGGCCCAAAGACCGACATTATAGAGAAAATAAATACATAACTGTTCTTATGACACACCCTATGACTCCAGCACGTAGTTCTTAATAACAACCGGGCGTTCCAAACATTACTAAACGTTTTAGAAAGTTGAGATGTCTTTTTTACGAACTGCTGGACCGCATTTCATTCACTAGCCACGGTCTGAATAGTACTGTTCCACCCTAAGCGTTATGCACTCCGATACATCGATCCCTCTGCTCGGCTGGCGAATCGAGCTGAATAAAAATCGAGTTTCCCAGTAGTCGTAACAGAAGTGAAATGTGATACCTATGTGCACAAAACGTTCGTCAGTATAACACAACGTTACACATCACGGACGTCGTAAAGGAGATTCTTCCGAGATATTCCCAACCCTGCGTCACGTCTGACTGCCTTCTGGGGCTGGCGTGCAGCGACCATTCTCATACAAAATCCAGTCTAGAGCTAAAGCAGATAGTAGTCCTCATTTGGACCAGTGGAGGGCTCCTGTGAACACGGTGATGAACCTTCGGATTCCATAAAATGCTGGGAAATTGTTGAGTAGCTGCAGAATTGGCGGCTCCTCAAGAAGGGCTCAGCTCCATGAGTAAGTAAGGCATGAACTGCCTTCATCCTCTCAAACGGTGGAATCGTTAGTTCGAATACCATTTGAGGCACGGATGTCTGTATGCGTTTGTTTTGTGTTTCTGTTGTTTTCAGTATGGGTAAATGTCTTGCTACGGGCTGATCCTCCGTCCAAGGAGTCCTATCGACTGTGTAAAAGATCAAGAGACTGAAAAATCGGCCAAGGCCAAGAAATGGCTCAAGAGCCATAGATAATCTATTCGTCTGTCGTATGTGTTATATTGCATTCAGACCTCAGGCGTTTATCACAACGTTCTGATCTAATTAAACCAGTGCAAGATTATAATGCAGTTAAGATATGTTCGCGTACACGTCAGATATATTTCCATTCGTTTGTGACAGATTAATCATACTCGTATAGGCGTATGACTGAAAACAAGAAGCTAACATTTCCGTGAGAATCAGATTGAAATTGTTTTTATAATCCAAATTCCTGTAGAATACTTCAAATGACAGTTCACTCGTAAACATGAACCAGTATTTCTGCTTCATGTAATTGAAATTCTGTACCAACTTGTTCTCTGGAATGTAAGAGTCTCCTGCGGTGTTGCTTACAGATATTGAATTACTTATTTCATGCTCACACAACATTAGAATCTTTGGAGATTATGATGTAAGGCTGATTCCTGGACATTGTCCTAAAGACGATGATAGAGTCAGCATCCAGATACTTTCTAGGCATAACTCCAAACCGTAGAAATGTCCTCGGAACTTCCTCACATCATGGCACAAACGTTTGGAACTACTCTGGAGAGCAGTACTGAAGTCGAAGAGTTGGTGAATGTGTGAATATCCCTGGCACGTAGCGAGTATGGGGATAAAAGCAGAACGAAAGGGACCACTGGGAAGACCAAGGCGTAGGTGGGTGGACAGTATTAAAATGGATCTTAGAGAGGTAGGATGGAATGGTATGGACTTGATCGATCTGGTTCAGGATAGGGACCAGTGGAGGGCTCTTGTGAACACGGTAATGAACCTTCGCGTTCCGTAAAATTCTGGGAGGTTCTTGAGTAGCTGCAGAATTGGCGGCTCCTCAAGAAGGGCTCAGCTCCATGAGTGAGTGGCTGAATACTACAATAAGGAAGTGAAAAATGTGAAGGTCATAAAAGCATATAATAGAAGGAAATCAGGACAGTATCGAGAGGAACTGAAACGACTATCGGAGCAGTTGCTATTAGCCAAAAAAATTGCACATGGGACATTTTTAAGATCTGTACTAAAAATGAAGGTAAGTACTGGACTGAGTTCTACAAGTACGTGAAAAGACGTAAAGACAATAGGGAAAATATTCCTGCGATCAAACATGGTAATGGACGGCTCATTACTGATTCAATAGAAAAAGCTAACTTCCTTAATTTCTATTATTGTCGGTATTCAGCTGTGAGCATAGCATCGCGAAAATACAGCGGCAGTGACCATGTTATGTTATTTGTTGTCTCATAGGCTACCGGGTTCCTCATTTCCATAACATTTACACAGATATCTGAGCGTAAAGCCACATATTCCCACACAGTTCCCAATATCAACTCTTTGTCATCACCACATTCATCTGGAGGAACTGAGGCAAACTAAGAAATTATGAGCTGGTCGATGTCCCTGGCGCGAATCGAACCGGGTACCAACCGAATACAGATGAGAGAAACCTTACAGCTTGGTCCATGTTGTTTGGCCGAATGTTGTATTTAGGGCCTTAGTAGGTTGGTGATATTCCTACACAAATGTTCTGCTTCCTGTTCGTTATAAAAAGACAAAACCAGCGGCAGAACGAAAAGTCGAACAAAAAGGGTGTGAATAAAATGCTGTACCGGAATGTAGTTCTGCTGACCGATGCACTCCGTGCCTAATAGCTGCTGACATGCGTAGCGGGACAGACTAACCAACCGCCTGAACTATGGCACGATGTTACAGCTCTCAGATATGCCCCAAGTCACAGGACGCTGAAGAGATCGGATATGTGTATAAAGCGGTTGCCACAAGTTACCGAGCAGCGACAAACACATCATTTTTAAAGTTCAGTTTGGTGTATGAAAGATCATCAACGCCGTCCAGTACGGTTGGTAAATGTTTTTTTTTAATAATTAATGAAGATGGATTATTAAAATCATCAACCACACTGGACGGCGTTGATGATCTTTTATACCAGGCATGTCCAACGCGTCGATCGCGGGACGATTTTTGGTCGATCTCATAGGCTTATAAGGAAATTATACGTGAAAAGCATGTAAATTCACTTGTAATATAATATGATTATATTCAGAGTTTGAGGGGAAAATACGTGTTAAAGTAGTCTGTACTTTCAATTTATGTTGCTTTTACAGCAAACATCATGTGTCGTGTTAGTTTTACTAATATTTTTGCTTAAAGTGAGGTACGACGATAGGAGGGGGTGGTAGATCACTGGCAGTTTTGACACCAAAAAGTCGATCACAACCTGTTTGAAGTTGGGACATGCCTGTTTTATACTATTGCTAGTGTGACGGACCAGGATGAACCAAGCCAAATTCGGTTTGGTGTATATATATCATGCCTCAAATCACCCAGCACTGAGGAGGGCATGATTTGTGAATGAGATCTACTTATAGAGCGTTAAGCCAGAGTCTGCCGAGAACTTAAAACATCATGATTTGCTCATGCGTATACAGCGTTAGTAGGTCGATACGGCTTTGCTAACAAACACAGAAGACGAGAAATGCGTTAGAATTTTGGAAACGTATATTTGTGTGACTGACGTGGATATTAAGAAGAAAATATTAAAATGGATCTTAGTGAAGTAGGTTGTGAGGACATGAAAATGGATCAGACACGCTCAGAATTGTGTTCAGTGGTGATGACGAATCTTGAATCCCTGCAGGCCGTTGTTCCACTTTGCCTAATTATTAAGAATTTAGAAATAGGAAGCATACAAAGCAACGTTAATGTGATTGAATACGCTTTCGATTTTGCATATTCGTGACAATATATGAGGCTCAGGAATGACGATTTCAGTCGGCATGACTGCTTCGATTTCACTGCCTCTGATACTGAAATTTCCCTACTACTAACTCAGAAACAACAAACTTAGCTTGTTTAAATTATATGAACATTTCACATGTGAAGGTGGAGGATACATTCATGCAGATACCACTGACGAGACGCTGTCCTGGAATATTTTGACTCCATCTGTTATCTCAGAAGTACTGACCCGTCAGTGTATATAGAAGACTCAATTTTTTTTTTATTCTTGGATTAGTTTCAGCTAATGCGCAGCTTCCTCTGCGCACTTCTCTAACCATATATTAAACGGAGGTCCCTTAAGAACACGTCGATCTGTAGTGTACTGCCCTCAGATTCATCTTAGGCAGCAGAACTTGACTGTGGGTTTTGCGCTATGCCGATGGGATAGATTTAAAGTACAAAGGAACTGGTTAATGAAACTGCTAACAAGTAAGGTGTATAAGATTTGAGGCTTTCACGGCGGTGACTATGAAGAAAGCAGTCTTCTGGGATTTGGCACCGTGTATATGTGGTGTTAACCGACGTTTCGGAGGAACGTATCGCCTCCATCTTCAGGGTAGAAGGAAAAATATAAGAAATCTGCAAGCGAAGAGACCGTGAGAACCGGTATATATATTTTTTCTTCTACCCTGAAGATGGAGGCGATACGTTCCTCCGAAACGTCGGTTAACACCACGTATACACGGTGCGAAATCCCAGAAGACTGTTTTCTTCAAGTAAGGTGTATATTGGGGCGAGTTGAGTATGAATGTCAAATGACAAGATACGAAAGAAAAGCAGTGATATACATTATTAAATGGAGACCCTGTAGACGATGGATAGATTAGGACAGAACTTGTAAGTAACTCATTCACACACTCATTCACTTACCAACCAATCAGCCAATCAACAGTACTTACTCGGTGAATCTGAGTCATTCTAGAGAAGCATACAGTTGCTGAGCTAGTCAGGAAATTCTCATAAATTTCTTTGGAACCTTAAGGTTTATTGCCGTGTTCACGAGATCCCGCCACTGTTCCCCATACTGGTGAAGATGAGTCCAGTCTACACCATCCCTCTTATTTACCTTTGATACCCATTTCAGTATTATCCTCTTGTCTACGCTTATGTCTTTCAAGTGGCTTCTTTGCTTTAGGCTTTCTTAACAAATTGTACAATTTATGAAGCTCTTCATTATGTATTTTTCTCAAGTCTCCTGTTACTTCCTCTCTAAGGAACACCTTCAGTCTACGTTCTTGCTTTACTGTGAGGCCAAATTTCACACCCGTACAGAACTAAAGGGAGAGTTATAGTTTTATATTAATACTCACGTTCTTAGTAGACGGGAAGACAAAAAAGATTTGGAACTAAGTGGTATCTAGCATTCTCCGAATTTTAATCTACTTGTAATTTGTTCATGAATGTAATCATGAATTGTGTGTCGTGCCCAAATATTTGAACGCTGCCTCATTTCACAGAATCTCTTAACTATATTCGTGTTGTGGTTTTGTCCTGCATTCTCGTGACGAGGCATGAATGATACTGAATGCTAGCCAGGAGAGATACTGAACAGAGATGAATTCGTGATGGAAGGAGAAACCGTTTGACGTTTGTAAGGTGCCTCCCTAAAATGTGGTCTCCCGTGGATAGTGGTAGAGGCCAAAGCTACGAGTCCTGCTTATTCCAGTTCTGTACTTACGTCACCGACGTGCTGCAAGGCACTCAGCAGCCTGTCGAGCCACGCAACGGTTCTTAGAGGACAGTCGGCGGCCTTCCCTCTGGGTACAACACATGTGCTGCAAATTGTATACAGATAAAAAACACATAAATGTACTGACCTGTAGAAATTCAGTATCTAGGTACATCAAGGTTACAGACAATAAAGATAAAGGTCTAGGTACAAGTTTGGGACTCGAACCTGCCTTCCAGTTGAATTGCGTCAACTAAAGAGTGCCTGTTTGCAAGAGAATAGCACGCACGTCCGTGTGTCTGCGGACAGACGTGAACTCTGACATAACCTTTCGATTAGCATACCAAGGCCTCCTGTGACATTGACTTTCTTCGGCGCAGATACGAGGATAGTGGGCCAGAACTGCTTCTTTCCGTTCATTTCCCAACATATTCTTAATTCTACAATTTGTAATAATATAGTGTCCTCGATTGGCGAAGTGTCGTTAAATAAAACATCTTCCTTCAGGATGTCGTAGATGTTGGGAGGCATAAGTGGCGAGGCGCAAAAATATTTGACCCAGTTAACGCTTTGTAAGATCTGAAGTTTTCACATCGGTAACTATAAAGAATGCCTTCTTCAGGGATGTGGCGCCGTGTAGATCTTGTGTGAATCTACGTTTCGGAGGAACGTATCGCCTCCATCTTCAGTCTGCAGCCACCTGCTCACGCTGTATCCAGTCTCGCGGATTTTTCTACCCTGAATATGGGAGCGATACGTTCCTTCGAAACGTCAATTAACACAATATTACGCGGAGCCACATACCATAAGGCGGCATTCTTCACAGTTACGCTTTATCCATTTATGTTCTTCGCATTTCACTCGTTTCCTCCTGTAGCTCTTATTTATGTCGTGTTGCACGAGGTTGGATCATTTTTATTCATAGTTTAAAGTTGAGGTGAGAAAAGATGCAATACGTATTGTATAAAAAATTGGAACAAAATTATGATACAATACCTCATTAAAAGGGGGCTCTTGAAAAAATAAAATATAAATGGGAGGATAATGTTATTGTGTATCTTAATGAGACAGTATATCAAGATACGAACTGGGAACCAATTAGCTGACCAGAAACTCCACTGACGGGATTTTGTGAAGATGATGAGCCTTCTGATACCACAAGATGAAATTCCTTCAACAACTCTGACTGTCGACAGGTCGCGTAAGACTAGTCAGGCAATCACTTCGTTAGCCACTTCCTCAGTTTGTCGTCAGTCAGTTAACTGTATAAATTCCATATCCTGCAAAGTCCAGGTTTTATTTGAAACTTTTGCTTGTGTTGGCGTTGAGGTCAATTGCCAGGTTCAACTTAGGACCAATCAGATCGGCTGAATTTTGCTTCTCTCGCGTTTCCGCGGAGTGTCACATTGGAGTTCGATGGTCGTAGGGCCTTTCTTGGTGAAATGGTTCTCATTGCAGATTTTGCCGTTAGGTACAGTGGCGCAGCTGTCGACATCGCTTGCCAACATATAAGCTACTACTGACATGTGTTCATTACATTAAACGAAAAATTAACATAAAGTAATGAAGTGGTTTAAAAAGTGTGGGGAACGCAGGCCAGTGGGTCGTGAAGGCACAGGAAGCTTAGCCGTGTAATTAGTTTGCCTACTTACCGACAAAGCTGCTGAATTGGTCACTTCCTATACTTACATTCTGGACGTAGTCGTTTCGAATCTTGTCCAGATCACTGTATATCGTAAGTTTGTCATGGTTTTGCTGTCTCTGATCGAATGGCTGTATGATATGGTCTACCTTAAAATAAGCCACGACCATTTCCTTCCAAATCCTTGTAAACATAGAAGTCGTTATAAGATTCTGCAGTGTCAGGACGATGGGCCAGGAAACGGAAGATTGAAGCTAATTTAAAGTCTTCGCCGATGTTTATTTTTAACCATCAGAATAGGACAATTTACGTAAAATGTTTCAGATCTTGAGAGCAGTATTATCATATTTTATTTATATTTACATCTTCAAGTTACAAGTTTGAAACGGACGTCAAAAACGTCGGAACGTGCTTGCAAAACGTTGCAATGCTCCAATCCAAACTGTATGTTACAGTTACCTTATGTCCGATAATATTTATGATCCCAAACTAAAATTAATTTATACAAAAAGAAAAGAAATCTAGCATCCTATGGTGAATGTTTTGACAAGCTTCCCTCTCTAATGAAAATTTATGTCTCTCCCCCCCCCTCCTTCAGGTCATTGCTGCTACAATACCAGCGTCCTGGTATGGTGGTCATATTCTCTCCAAGTTACTGTTCACCTGCCATGTTCAATTCAATCGTACATGATTCGAATCTCGGTAGAGGCACAGGATATCGTGATAGAGGGTTTCCTTAGTTTTCGTCTGTTATCAACACGATAACCGTGATTATAACTTAAAGTGGGCCACGACCTTATCTTTCTCAAACCTCTATAATTAATTCTGTTTAAGCATCCCCTCGTTTTATTCCACGCTAAGTAACCCTTAACAGAGCCGTTAAGCGAAGCAGACCACTGTGCAATGTACGCTCTGCAAGTGCAGGAGTACTGTAGAGTGACTGTGGTTGCTTTGCTGCCGTAGCAGGAGTGAACCTTACGCCATCAAACAGCGCCCGACTTGAGATTTCGTAGTTGTCTGGTAAATTTCTTGTCGCGATACATTCCAAAACAACTGTCCCTATCTTGTATCATATCCTTGCGTCTCTCTTTTTCGTTTCTCTCCTCAAGGACATTCTCTCTCAATGAGCCATCTTTTTATTAAAGCATTTGTCTATGCATTAATTTTTCTCCCATTGAGTTAATTTCTTCTTCCATTTTCTTTTTTATTTCACAGTTGTTTAGTTCTCTAATAACTTTTCTTCCGCACTTCCATTGTCCTCTTCACTCATTCTCATCCCATCTTTGTTTTCCTTTCTTTGTTCCATTTTTCCATCATGGGCTTTGATGGACGAGGCGTCTGGCCTGTTAGTTCTGAAACCGTGAATCTTCAGACTTTCGATAGGACTCCTTTTATAGGGGATCGGCCCGTCTCAAGACCCCTGCCCACACAGAATAACACAGCAGAAAAGTGCGGAACTATTCCCGTGCGTCGAATTGGGTTTTAACCCACAACCCCAAAGTTGTAACGACCGAAGATCGTAACGCCATACTTTCCATACTTTTTATTTTCTTGCATTAATGCATCTCAGTTTTGTTTATTGCATTTCCTGCTGCCTTTCTTTCTTCGTCTGTATATTCTTTTTAAAGTTCTTTCAACAATTTCCTTATCTTCTCTCTTCCTCTGTATTTCCCAACTGTCTCTGATTCCATTATATTTTTTTCCATACAACTTTCGAACCTAACGACTATTGGCAATGGATAAGACCAGTGTTAAGACATGAAGAGACAATGCAAGTCTGTGGCACCAGTTGGTGATACCACGAACGACGATTCGAATCACATTGCATGAATCTGTCTCGTTGCATGTTTCCTCGACAGTTACTGTGCATCTGACAGCAGACGGTGGTACTTGCCAAATACTGGCAAAGCGTGTCTTTATGAGTTCTAACCTGATCTTGTTCAAGGCACACCAAATGAAAAATGAAATTTTTAAATTCCTTTATGAACGCTGAAATTCAGGTTTCCATCGGCCTATATAAGAGCACAAGATAGGGCTGGCGCAAGCCTAAATTCCACCCTTCCCCCAATTCAAGAAAGGTAATCTTTCTCAAAACTTTGTTGCAATGTATAACAGGAAAATTCCAGATAACTGTGACGAAACCGGCGTTTGGTTTCGTAACTCTTATGACAATTTTAACAATGTTACATAACAGAATTGGAAGTTAAGGTCACGAAAACCACAACGGAGTAGCAGAATTTGACTTCATTTATCATAGATTCAGAGGGTTTGGAACGTGTTACTCATGAAGTCATGCCACCTTAGCGGCCTCTGTTTTCACCTGTGCTTGTGCGCAGGCCCAGCTACAAGAATCTCGATCTTTCCACGGTACTGTCAGTATGATTACTGCAAGAATGATGGAAGGGTCATACATATACATACATTTACATTCGTAAATGACCTGTACAGTTTCCATGGATGAGAATCAATATGTACCTTAGAGAAATAGATTTCGAGGATATGAATTTTATGGAACTGGCTTTTGTGATCACGATGAAGAGATTTTAAGTTACGCAACGAAAGGGAATCTGTTGACCAGTCAAAAAATTATTTTCAGGTACTCAAAGACCAGAATCTTGAACTTACTTGGCTGATTAGTTACGTAATTTAAGTCATGTGGTTAGTTACTTGCTGGGCTTACATTCCGAACCTGAAGATGGAAGCAGTACGTTCCTCCGAAACGTTAAACTCTCAGTCTGTTCAGCATAATATCTCAGAAGACAGTATTCGTCAGTGTCCCCGCTGTGAGAACCACGCATCTCACCGGTTGCTGGTGGTTTGGTTCGGTATTGACACAGACCTT
Source organism: Cryptotermes secundus (assembly GCF_002891405.2). Classification (NCBI taxonomy): domain Eukaryota; kingdom Metazoa; phylum Arthropoda; class Insecta; order Blattodea; family Kalotermitidae; genus Cryptotermes; species Cryptotermes secundus. Next base: position 1,090,649 of record NW_019737096.1, on the reverse strand, counting down.
GGCTACGGACCGCGTTCAGACGCCCCAGGAAATCGTGTCATATTTTCTGAGCCATTAGTTAACAGATATAAAAGAACGGCTGTGTTTAAGATGCGTGCGTGTACGTGAAAAATCACGCCTCCATCTTCTCGTTTTTCGTGGAGTTGTCAAAACGCTTTGATAATTTATCATTCTTGTTGTTCCTTGGTTAGGGACGAATGATTGATATGTAAAAAGCCCTGCGTTGTCCGCCATATTATCGGACATACATGACGCCGTCTGCTCTTCATTTTTTATCGTTCTCCGACGACTGCAATTTATAAAAGAAAGATGATTACAAGAAAAAACTGTATGATAGCAAATCGTGATGGCCCAGCAGTTCATTGCTCGGCAACTTCCCAGACCTACCTCCATCCAAGGCAACGACTCCGGCTGTGCAGTGGCGTGCATCTGCGGACTTGGTATAAGTGTAACGTCATTCCACTTATCATCAGCATTGTCATCATTTGTCGTTGTAATCTTCCCCCTGCACAGTGTTAACGTATAGGCAGTACAGTCTAGTGCTGTTTGGAAAAGTACGTGTATTCATACTGTGTTGGATACTAATCGCGGTAGCTTTCTATAGCGATAGCGTTAAATTATTGCTGTTATTATTATTATTATTATTATTATTATTATTATTATGTCTAACTGTTATTTTTGTAGTAGTAGTAGTACTAGTAGTAGTGACCGCCTCTGTAGTCTAGTGGTCAGAGTTTCTGGCTACAGATCCAGAGGTCCCGGGTTCGATTCCCGGCGGTACCAGATTTTCTGAGTAGTAGTGGGTCTGAAACGGGGTTCATTCAGTNTGGTGGTGGTGGTGGTGGTGCACGTCACTGAGTGGCGTTTCACGTGTGATTGAAGCCGACAGACACGTCACACTCCCGGCATGCATCTCGCCGTGAGTTCACGAGTGGAGTAATAACAGCCCATGAGGCTCCATGGGATGCGCCGTTCTTCGGCCGTCAGTTGCTTCGGTACACTCAGCCAAACCTGAATCGGTGCTTGTTGCGAGGGTTTGTAAGAAGGGACTTAATTGAATTAGCTGAGTCGACAAGCTTGTGGCTCTGTCCCAGTAAGTACGACTGTGATCGCCTGGGTTCTGGCAATCTGTAGTCCCGGGGGTCGATGCCGACGTTTGGTTGTCCATCTTTAGGGTCGACCCTGACGATGTAGGCAGCGCGTTCCACCACAGTGTAGGCACTCGTCCTCGAGACTGCCACAGTGTTAACGCTCGTCGCCGCTGAAACCTGAGAACATGCTGTGGATCACAAGAAAGCCATACAAGTTGTACAAGGTGTGAATAGACGGGATTAGAAATCCAGACATTGTATCGCGGAATGTGGAGTTAGCAACTGGACATTGGTTTGCAGCTTCACTTCAGTAGACCCCGTGTGTACCGAGCATGCGAGTGCCCTATGGTTCTACTCGGAAGTAGCGTGCTTCGACACTCGAAAAGGGCCAGTTATTCTCACGGTTCTATCTCTTACCTTTTTCCCTGTCTCACTAGGCAAACGCTGGGAGGACAGACATGGTACATTTCCGTTGCCTACCTCAATTTCCCTCCTCCTCGCCGATGGTCGCTGCCTAGGGGTTAGCACTCCTGCAGCGGTATTGGAAGCTCCAACGTTCAGATTCCTGCCCACAGACCGGCTGTTCTGACAGAGGTCATTGTAACTTTTTTCATCGCTATATTCAGTATAGGCAACAATCGCTTCTTTCCAAATCCTTTGCGGTTGATTATTCAGTAATCCTATGTCGACGCTGAATTATCTGAGCTCTGAAAGTGTCATTAAATAAACCAATTTTTTTTTCTCTTTACATCGTTTTTCTCCTTCCAGGGAGAATGAGATGGGCATAGCATGTAGCACGCATGGGGGCGAAAAGGAATTCTTATAGGATTTTGGTAGGAAAATCAGAGGGAAGTTTATTCACTTCGTTATGTCAAGTGTTTATTCCGGTTAGGTGATATTCTGTTCGTATAATTTTTGTTAGCCTGATATAATGTTTCATAAAAATCCAGTAGCGCGTTAGAAGCTGAAATGCCTGACAAGGAGATGCGACAGTCTACCCATGCAACTAAAGGCGTCGGAAAGTGTGACGTGAAGGTGTAAGTAGGGGTACAGTTGCTCCTGTGCTCACCACGCCATTAAAACATGGTAGGAGGCGTCAGCTTCACGCTGTGACCTCATTTACTGCCTAATAAAGAACTCTGGGTAGGCGTTGATTATTGGGTAAGAGGCTGAATTGACTTCAGAGCCGCACACGGCCAGATGATGGGAAAGAAAAAAATTGTATGCCTCTGTTAGAAGAAGTTAGCTGAAATAGTGACGCCTCTGACCTGTGTTCAAAAGTTACCAGGTTCGAATCTCGGCCGGGATCCCGAATACCCTGTCTGAAGTTTATCGTGGTTTGCCTCAGTATCTCCAAGCAAATTACGCAGTGGTACGTCAAATTAAGCCACGATCATTTTCCTCCATATTATTTCCAATTCATTATTCACAGTCATTATTCCCAACATAATCCGAGTTACTGAGAGCATTCCTAAGTAAACTACAAGTTAATAAATAAACACATCGGCCTAGAATAAAATCACATCCTTACATGTTGCATGTGGAGTTTTCACGGCGGTGACTATCTATCTTGCCGCATGCCTTTGGCGATTTTTTACTTGGATAAGTTCGACCCTGAAGATGGAGGCAATACGTTCCTCCGAAATTTTCTGCTATCTCCGAGTTGCGCGGTATTAAACCAATCCTTACAGTTAGCAATACATAGCTCTGTATAATGTTTGCCTGTTATTGAACCTCAACCAGGTACTGCTCTTGCCGTGGCACTAGGCTGGCTACGCAGCCCCAGCAAAGTTGCCAAATTCTAGGGTACATAATTCAGTCCGAAACACCCTCCACTCTGTATGAATCGTGCATTTCGTTCCGTATAATTCATAATTACGCTGCAGCGACTGTCATGCGCAGTGACACTGACGACTCGAAGTCCCAAGGAAGCCTCGAATACATTCCTTTCACATCCATGAGTAAATATAAATGGGGAGAAAGCTTGACATATGAAGAAGATGACTGTCGAAACGAATATTTTAATAATCCGTTCCTCTGTCCAGGCCACTTAATTACATGATGCCGTTCCTGCAGTTTGGATGTCTTGTGGTCAGTATCCTTCGAAAATTATACACTCTTCCTGTATATACAAAGTCATGGCGTTACAGTGAATGAGAGGCCGCGCTATAGCTCAAGCGGTTAGTCGCTGGCTTCCCACCGCGGCGGCCCAGGTTCGATACCGGGTCTGGTCAAGTGGGATTTGTGGTGGACAAAGTGGCGCTGGGGCAGGTTTTCTCCGAGTACCTCGGTTTTCCCCGTCAATCTTCATTCCACCAATTGCTCCACAATCACCCTCACCTATCATCTGGGGCTGGTACAATAGGCCAGAAGGGACTTAGTCCCACCCCACTAGCAATAAAAAATACAGTGAATGAGATAGGAAGTCTGTTGTCTTTACGTAACGCCATGTACCGACGTTTCGGAGGAATGTGCTGCCTCCATTTCAATGCATAACAGTAGAATACCACCGTAAAAATGAAGTCAACGCGTTCCTCCGAAACACTGATATCTGTCTACCACACTCCGTGGTCTGTAGTCCGCAAGCGAACTACATCGACCGAGCGACCGCCGCTTGTCGGCGAAGTTAGTGCCAACTTTTGCGGATAGAGGGTGTCGCGTGGTCAGCGCAGCGAATTCCCACGGCCGTTAATATCTGTTTTCTAGACCGAATGATAGCTATTATTTCTGTCTGAGAAGTCAGATGTCGCTGTCACTCAAGAATTCCCCAACACTTTAAGAAACCCGAAGGTTCTTTATCGTTTTCACAAAAAAACCTTTCACTGGTCCCTAACCTGAGCTAGACGAATCCAGTCCACACTACCCCATCCTATTTCTCTAAGCTCCATCTTAATAGTATCCTCTTACTTATGTCTAGGTCTGCCTAGCGGTCTCTGTCCTTCCGGCTTTCCCACCAAAACTATATGTATTCATCTCCCCATCCGTGCTACAAGCTCAGTCCATTTCTCTTAGAAGTTCCTCATTATGCATTTTTCTCCAACTTCCTGCTATTTCATCCCTCATCGGTCCAAATATTGCCCTAAGATACTTCCGATTTGCGGTCTTCCCTTAAGGCCAGAGACCAAGTTTTAGACCTAAACTAACTACGGCCAGAATTATAGCTTTGTGTATTTTAATCTCTGCCTTTTTGGACACCAGACATGAAGACAGAAGGTTCAGAAGTGAATTGTAGCCAGCATCCGAATTTAAAATGCTCTTAATTTCCTCATGAATCACATTTTGATTTCTTACTGTCGCTCCAGAATGGTTGAACTTTGCTATCGCGTTTGCATATCAGGTAGTAAAATTATTGACTAGCTTGCTTACTGACTGTTAACTTCCCAGGAAGGGCTGTTCTCTATTGCGTTCAGTCGCAAAGACTTTCTGTCCCGGGTTCGAATACCACGTAACTGGGTGCTCGCTTGGTTACCGTAACCGGATGACAACTGAGAGCTATGCATTGATTGATCTCGGTTTTGAAACCGGTTCCCCAAAAGTGGGACCGTGAAATAGACAGAGAAACATACGAGCAAACAGGACCGGCGCCGGCTGTCTGGTGGGCCGTAAGCCGTGACCTACTGGGTGAAGCTTGCTTTGGAAGTTGAGGAGGGATGTCGCAGGGACAGGAGGCTATTGCTGGTTGAGCTGAAATGATTAGAACTCATGCATCATATTCGGGTCTGAAAACGGCAGTCCTGTGTGAGATCTCTGTAGTTTTCTTCAGTCTGTGCAGGCAAATGCTGGGGGAGTAGCCTGGGACTGTTTCCTTGCTCCATCTCCAAATTACTTTCTGTTCTAAGCATCGGTCATCCAGCTTTTATCCTAGTCACTAAATCGACTGAGCTATTCCGGCAGCCGTCCATATTTCTTCTTCGTCTTCTTCTTCTATTCCTGTTGCTGCAGCTTGGAGCATAGGGCATCCGTTAAACGCTTCGTTTCACTTCAGTGCCGTAATCTAAGACAGTCAGTAGGACTCTTTGGACGGGGGATCGGCCCGTCGCAAGGCCGCTACCTAACACAGACACAGAATAAACACATACAGACATCCATGCCTTGAATGGGATTCTAACCCACGATCCCAGTGTTCGAGTAGCCACTGTTATCGGCTCCATGTTCTCTAACGCCATGAAATTATGCAGTGAAATTATATCTCCTTAGTGTTATCCCTCTTATCAAAGTTATCAGGTACAGACCACTAAACTAACAAACACCGAACCCTTCGAGCGTCAGGTCAATCCAAGACATATCTTCACGTCGGTTTCCTGTATGCCCATCCTAATCCTGTTTCGATTCTGAGTCATGACGGCACTAATGCACCTGCGATTTTATTGAGTGGGGTCGAAGTGTATGTTAAAAGTCATATTTAATTACACAAATAAACATATCATAAATATTGGTCCCTTTGTCATTAGACCTTCATTTCCATGTTGATTTCTTTTTCAAGCAATTCAGAAGGGTGTCTGAATACTTGAACGCCCACTCAAAATGCGTTCCTCTTTGACAGGTCTGTGGCAGTCGTATGCGCCTTGGCAACGTGTTAAGAGATTCTTACGGAAGTCTGTCACCTGTCCTGACTGAAGTTTGTCGTTAGATATTTCGGCTTTTTTATAAGAAAGTGTTGGAACAGTCTACAGTCGTGGTCTCAACCATTCGATTCTTAGGTTATTTAGCGACACCATTTCAGTACTAGATTTTATGCAGTGGATAAATAGATGGAAATATTGTCATGAGTATTCATAAGGGACTTAACACAAAACTAAAAAACTTCAGCAGCACCACAGCCAGTAACTCGGCCGATATTCGAACTGGCTACCTCCTGAATACAGCTCTAGAATTTTTTTTTAATTTGCTTAGTGGGGGGTGGAGTCCAAAGGGGCCACTCGGCACGGTGGCCACTGACTGGCCTATTGTAGCCTGCCCCGGATGATTATAATGTTGGAGAATTTGGTGGAATGGAGGTTGGCAAGGGAAACCGAAGTACTCTGAGAAATCCCGCCCCAACGCCATTTTGTCCACCACAAATTCCACTTGACCAGACCCCGGGATCGAACCCGGGCGGCCGAGGTGGGAAGCCAGCGACTAACCGCTTGAGCTATGGCGCGGCCGTTTAGAGGTCTAGAATGTTACTGCAGCACGGTGCAGCCCGATGTTTCCTCCCTTATTTCTGCCACTGTATATCAGTAATACAAGTTTTAGTCGTCACTATCTGACCCCTACAGTTGATGCAGCATCGTTGTACGATTATTAAATTATTGGACGAAGCTTTCAGTGCCATCTGTTGGTGTACCCTGCATGTTAACAGTTTGTACTGTTGGTGTGTTCATGTGTTGGTGGGGGGAATGAAAAAGTGGGAATTGCATGCTTTTCGTATTGACTTTCATGACGGTTGGCCATCTGCTTCGCTCTTATGGACGGACAGACACACACACACACACGCGCGAGTACCCGTATATGATCGTACCCTTTTCATGTTAATAAAAGATGAATGGCTGATAATTCGAAGAAAAATCACCATAGATTCAGCACGTTTAAATTATGATGTCCCGAGCCCCATACGCTGATCATGTTGGCTGACCAGTCTTTGCCCACACGAAAACTTCGATTACAGCTTCTAATAATTTGGACAGTGGATCTGTTTTTGTGTGTTGTCCTTGCGATAGGCTGATCCTCCAATCAAAGCATGGATTATTGCGTTTGTTAACTAAGGATGCATATCCTGGTTGATGCTTAACTAGAGAGGGACTCAGATACAAAATGTGACGTAGTAATTCCCACCTTCCCGATTTAATTTCGCGTAGCGTCATTGGTGATGCATCTCAGTGTGTGCGTTGGGGGAAATATTAAAATCTTTGAGCTTAAGTGTTCTGCGGCCCATTTTAATGCGGTTTTTTTTTTTAATTCTGCAATATACAGAGTGACGCACGAAATGATTCAGTATTTGATTTAGTATTAATTATTCAACCATGTAATGAACGATGTTTCGTAACATTATGACACAGTAGATCATGGGGATCAGTTCTAACTCTTCCGAGCGCACTAGTGTCGCGCTGTTCCTGCTTATTGGCCAGTTTACACAAGATGGCTAACAAAGGAAGACTAGAACAACGCATAAAAGACAATGTTGTTCTTTACTGAATCAAGAAGTGTTGTAGTCACACAGAGGCGGTTTCGTGCCAATTTTTAAACGCGATGGACACCTTCATTCAGAACATTCATAAACTTTATTATCAATTTAATAATAATGGTTCAGTGTTGGAGAGAAAACGTCGCCGGCCTTCATCCGTGCGTTCTCGTGAGAACATGGATGCTGTCAGAGTGGCACTCAGTACCGTCTGCATTTCGGCTTGAATTTCCTCAACTGTATCAAATGCTGCCTGAGTGGCGCTGCAAAGAAGCCCCAGTAAATCAACAAGGAAGGCTGCAGCACGACTAGGAATATCCAGACGATCAGTGCAGCAAATATTGAAAAGCAATTTGAATTTGTATCCATACAAAATGACAGTGTTGCCCAAGCTTACAGTTCAAAACAAGCATCAAAGGATGGCATTTGCTGAATGGGCTCAGAATAACGAGGTATCGTTCAGCAATGTTCAGTTTTCTGATGAGGCACATTTCCACTTGGATGGTGTGGTTAATAAAATATTCGATTTTGGACATCAGAGAATCCACATGTGATTCATGAGAAGGGGCATCATGCACTGAGAATTACAGTGTGGGTCACCATCTCAAGTCATGTAATGCTAGGGCCAATTTTCTTTGAAGGGACAGTCAACAATGAGCGCTATTTAAGCATGTACCGCGATACTTTTGTGCCTCACCTTCCTGCTACAGGTTTGCCTTTACAGACTCAATGGTTCATGCAGGAAGGAGCCAGGCCGGACACAGCGAATGTTGTTTTGGACTTTCCGCATGGCCCTTTCCACTCGCATGTCATCTCAACCGATTTCCTGATCGTTTCGCATGTGGACATATTTGTCCCCCGAATAGCCCTGATTTAATCCCATGTTACAACTTTCTTTGGGGATTCCTTAAGGAAAAGATTTTTCCGAAGAGCCGGAAACAGTAATTGAATTGAGAGCACTACCATTCACGCCTACAACGAGATAACTGAGGATATGTGCTGTCAGGTAATCAACAGCAACACAGTTCGTGTTGAAGAAGTTGCCAGATGTAATGATGGTCATACTGAACACTTGATTCACAGCAGATAAATCTCCATGCAGTGGTCTTTATTTTTGTATGTTAGTTTCTAGTATTTCTAATATTAATAGATAAAATACTAAATCATTTCGTGCGACACCCTGTGTGTGGTCAGGGCTGTAGCGCCACTGTAGTCGCTCGACCAACCGTTTGCCACTGATGGCTTGGCGACATGTATAGCTGTTCAGCTTGGGTGCCCCAGCTGTTGAAAGTGCCCATGATCACGCGGGGCACAAGAAAGTGGCCTCCTGCATCGCTTTCTTCACGATACGCGTGTTAAACGCTTGTCATATTTTTAAAATGGTCGTCCGAAAGAAGAAGAGAAATCTTAAAAGACATTGAAGTTCGCCTTCGCGAACAGAGATTCTGTATGACCTTGTGGTACACGGTTGGGCTGTTGATAGGTTTTCGTGAAAACTCTTTAATTTCATCAGAAATCGACTGCTTACTTTTACATGGAGAAAGCTGCAGTTCCTTTACTGTAATGGATACAGCTGTTCCCGTTGTCTACGAATTAGAGTGGATTGTAGGCAAGATACAGTGTGGAGCAGAACATTGAGAAGTGTGTTGATGGAGCGCGAAACACATCACGGTTTGGTGATCTGACCTCTGCTCCGTACTCGGATTGTGCCTGATACGAATCCTGCACGAGGGATTGGTGATCACGGATAGGCCCGATGTTTAGATAAAAAAGGTAAAGCTGTCCCTGTACTTAACTAACGTTTTCTTGACCTCGGCACTAGTTGGAGGTGAGTGGTCAGCTTCAGACCCCGGTCGCTTTGCCCCCTGGGGAAAGAGCCCCCAGTACCCATTGGATAGGAAGGTAGGCGAGCCCCAGAGCCAGTCTGGACGACGTAGAGAAGTGAAAATTCTTGCCCGCACTTGGACTCGAACTCCAACCCCTTGGTCGTCCAGCCCGTACGCAGTCCCTGTACCGACTGCGCTATTTCGGCTCCCACTCTGTTTAGACAGTGATTATTATTTTCTGGATATAAAGCCGTCCATCTTTCAGATATGAATAGAGGCAGCACGTTACTCCTGAAGTATCTACCAGGCTACGGGCTTCATATCCCAGAATCCAACATCTTCAGGCTCACCCCCTTCCCCTCCCCCGAGCTCAAGGCTCATATGTTTCTAGCGGCTTGTCTCCGCATCTCCAGTAGTGGAAGGTCCATATTCCCGTCAAAAGAATTAATTAATTTATATCTGTATATTTCAGATGGCACAGTTTCGAACATAGAGTTGTCATCTGTGTAAGCACGCGAAAAATACTCGTACTGCTGTGTGATAACGTATGAGATAACATATTTAGTTTTAAACCGGTTCCAATTATGTTTCCTAGGTAACGCGGCAAGAAATTTATGTGGGTCTTGGATTAGACGAATATATTTATTGGCAATTGCTTGTTTATACTCAAAATTGTAACTACTCTCACTTACAACGCCTCCAGACGTTTCCCCTTCAAACGTTATACGTGCACCGCCAATCTCGGTGGAGCGTCTTGGCTCTTCGTTCTTTTCTTATTCTTTGTCGGATCTTAACTGTTCTTAGCCCTTGTCAGATACGAACTGACTTGGTCCTCTGAACTGTTCTTCGCTTATACCCTACGCTCCGACAGGATAGAGGCCACCTCCAGTTTCGCTGTTAGTTGGAATATCCGTTGCCGCGGGAATTCAACAATTCTGCTTCTGTTGGGTATGAAGTTTCCTAGGTACCATGCGTTCTCGTTGACCGTTGCGCAGCGATGAATGTCCTATAGTCTGACTTTCAGGCAGCACGTCACATTATATATTCTTCTATCAAGGTTAGTTCCATACGCAAATCAAATTTGTTGGGAAACGTCAGCTTGGATTTCGACGTAATAGATCCGTCTACTGAGTATATACAGCATCCGACAGATACTTGAGATAAAAGAGGAGGACGGGGGCAGAGTACATAAGTTATTTATCTACTTCAGTAAAGTCTGCGCCTTAGTCATGAGACTCGTAGGCCCTGTTGCACAGTATCATTGAATTTGATGTCGTTATGAAGCTAGTTTGGCTAATTAAAAATATACTTAAACCAAACGTAGAGTCCATGTAGACACATTTGTCTGACAAGGAGGGCATGATGTGCGGGGAATATACTGTGCCGCTGTCTCCCCCCCCCTCTTCCTGTTCATGAAAATCCATTCGGATAAGTTCCTAGTGTCCCCCTGTAAATCCAAGGTACTTCATTTTGTCTCCCCAAACTAAACGCACAAGTTGATACCAGGGCTAATAAGATTGATCACGTCCAAGAAAACATAATTCCGTAGACTGGCCAATTAGATGTGAAAGTCAGGAGGAGGCTTTCGTGCTGCTCCTTGTGGCCAGGGTTTATCCGTTTATTTTCCACGTTCCCATGCATGACGATTATCTCCGTATAGCCAGTACCTGTCTCTATGCAAATTAAAATGTTCTGTTGTGACCTCTTTTGTCATCAGAGGGCCAGAACAGTGGCCTTCCTAAATTAGCAATAAACCGTGTTAGGCCCATGGCTGAGTGCACATTATGTGTAGCCTATACGAAAGTTATTATGGGAAGACCATCTGAACTGGACAAAGAATTGATATAGGAGTGGAAGACGAAAGAATTGTTATACAGTAGTGTTCTTATTATCTTTAGAAGGTCGACTTGCAATGTGTACTTAGACAGTGCTCAGCCTTAGTATACGCTGTTCTCAAATACTGCAGAAATTTTATGTGAATATTTTAACCGGAAAGCCAAAGTCAGAGATCTATCAGAGAGCGAACTAAGAAACCCAAAAGCATGTTTAATGCAGTAAAACTTTAAATTAAGCAAACACGTTCGCATACAGATTAAGATTACGAACGTTTTTCAAATACTGGGAGTTTCAAGCTAGGCCGAATGCGTTACCGAAGTGTACACTGAAACTAATCCACAGATTTCAAGTCCAAAATTATACAGAACAATAGTTCTCCCATCCCTTTTTATGGCACCGGAATTTCGGCAGTGAGAGAAAAAAAACTCCGTGGTTGTAGTCCGCGAGCGAACTATACGAACCGAGCGACCGCCGCTTGTCGGTGAAGTTAGTGCCAATTTTAGCAGATAGAGGGTGTCGCATGGTAGCGCAACGAATCCTCACGGCCGTTAATTTCGGCTTTCTAAATCGGAACCGCTCCTCATTTATCCTCACGAGGCTGAGTGGACCCCGTTCCAGACCCAGTACATCTCAGAAAATCTGGTAGCGCCGGGAATCGAACCCGGACTTCTGGATCTGTAGCCAGGAACTCTGACCACTAGACAACAGAGGTGGTCACTATCGGCAGTGAAGCAAGACAAGACTAAAGAGATTACACTCTTTTAGATGAACGGCCGGATAATTTTCTGTGGAGGCAATTCTGCATTCTACAATAACTTTCGCGGGCATTCATTGTAGGGGAAACAAGCCTTCAGCTACGATCCAACTCGAAAATAAGCAGGAAGTAAACTGGAAATTCTAAGCCAAGTATAGAACACGACCTTTCATTTCGAAACAAACCACCTTTTACTGCCTAACTTCGTTTCAGTATTTGGTAATGTTTTCATCCGGTGCCCAAGAGTTGATGCAGTTATGTGTTTGGAGTCACGTTGGAAGCCCAGCTTCCAGAGCAGTGGACATCCCTCAGACATTGGTACACAGTTGAGTTTTGAAAACTTCCCGTCATTGTTTGGTACATGGCCCACATAAGTCAGACGTAACTCGAACACGTAACGATTAATTATTTGCTTAGAAGTGAGAAAGTACGTACAAATATATTAACGGGATACTTCTTCTTCGGCGCCGTTTATGAAACATGACCTCTAAAAGTTTGTTTACTACGTAAAATATTTCATGTCACCAGTTACAGAAAATATTTGTGTTGAAGGTTTGACGCTTTAATTGAATCTGACTGGACATTTTACTGTGCAAACAAGACGTTATGTTAAGAACTAAAGATACTTGCTTCCTTTTAGTACTTCCCTCTGTGTATCTATCACTAACGTTCTGTCCTTGTTCAGCATTTATGCTGATATCCGGTTTCACCGTCTAAAAGTTACCATTCACAAGACCCAAGGTTCTCGTCGTTACCATGTTCGCAATTTTTAGTGTACGTTTATAAAACAATTATAAAAACAAAAAAACTCTGTGGCCTGTCGTCCGCAAGGGAACTATATCGACCGAGCGGCCGCCGCTTGTCGGCGAAGTTAGTGCCAAGTTTTGCAGATAGAGGGTGTCACGTGATCAGCGCAACGGATCCCCACGGCCTTTAATCTAGGTTTTCTAGGCAGGACGCGCTGTTTCCTTGAAATATCTGAATTATCCTCACGAGGCTGAGTGAACCCCGTTCCTGACGCACTACTTCTCAGAAAATCTGATAGCGCCTGTAATCGAACCCGAGACCTCTGAATCTGTAGCCAGGACCACTAGACCACAGAGGCGGTCTGTAACCCAGTATAAAATATAAAGATGCCCGTGTTGCAGCAATGGGTCATCAGTAATTCCATTCAAATGGAAAGCTATAAATTGGGATTTCGCCGGTCATGCTAGTTTCTACATGAATAAAAAAATACCTTAAATGTTTTTACTTTTTCCACCATATACGGAGCTACATGTCAAACCAGCAAGAACCTCACTGCTGTAAATATGTAATGTAAACAATACTAGCAGAAGTGTGCAAAGCAACAGAGTTTGTGTTTTCCTCCTAGCCTCGTTTCCTTGAGGTCCGAAAATTATTCTTGCTACTTTGTTTCCAGATACTTGAATATAATTAGCCAAATAGCCTACGTACAATTTGTGTTTGAAGAGTTTCCACAAATAAAATGCAGAACCTAGCGATTAAGAGCCTCAACAAATGCTGCTTCACACGGACGGATAACCGTGTTCTTGTGGGACTGAGGTTCGTGATGTATCTCTGTGACAAGCTGTGGCATACTGACGCTCTTCTGCTCTGTCCTTATATAGAGGGTTTCGTTCCTTTTTCCTTCCAAATCCTTATTCGGTGTGTCTGTTTCAGCTACCCCGTTAACTTACCTTGTGGATCGTATATTTGAAAGTCGTTGTTCTGGTCCCATTCTTGCGCGCCGTCAACAGGAAGAATATAGCAATAAACAAGATGTGGGATACTTGTATTTTCCGTGTTGTTGCACTTCCGTAAACAGCAGTCCAATAACAAATGAATCGCTTTATTCGCATGTACTGTTGTCAAGGCCACTTCGAGCCGCGTACTTTGTAAAGTGGTTTCATTATCGAACGGTCTCCCATGAAAAGTTTGTCGGATGTTAAATGTTCTGACTATGTGAATTACATTCGGGATTGCTGAGTTCTGGAATTTGTGCAGCATTTGATATTCTACAACCTTCCATATATTGGATCCGTTCCATCTTCAGGTGAAAGTTTGGGGAGGCACTTGCTCAGTTCGGTCCCGTCTACGTAGCTACTACTGTCACGTCGTCACGTCAGCCACTGCTCAGTTGGTTCCATGAGGTAGAACTAGGCTATATCACTGGGTCCATCGACGAACGAGCTGTTTCGAGAGGGCGAAAATGCTAGTGAAACCGTCTGAAGGGTGCAGCTGAGTAGGTGTTTCCTCACCTAAAGTAAGGTTTCCAAAACGTTGTGTTCTTTTAAGATATTAGACGATGGACGAATTCTACAAACTTGGTAATCCCTAAATCCCCATTTATTGTGAAACACTTTCAAGATTGTCTATCATCACAATTCGCCATTTGACCCTGTCTGAGACAGTACACTCCAGTTCACATCCTTTCAACCTGTTGCCACATGTATGAGTGACTATAGACGGGGTTTAAGCCTCTTATGTTTTCTGCAACTCTGAACTAGCTGTCCTGGTTATAACGTGTCGGCACGGATCGCTCAGAAAACACCGTTACTCAAGTACGACTGATCCTTGTTAAGAATCTCTTTCCTAGCAGCGGACGTTGTTTCGTCGTCTGTTCCGCCATTGCTACCCAGCAGCGGTTCTGTACATGCTACACTGTATACCGGTGACGTATTTTAATTACGCTTTCGTATACGTCTCGTTCTTCCGAGTGACTTTTTACCGTAATATTTTGACCTAATATTTATTTCAGAAGGGCCTTGTGGCTGTTGCGGCATCCTGTCTGTTAGATTCCTCGGAGTAACTAATGCCGAAGTCTAGAATGCCTGGAGCTTTCCCTCTACTCTCCAAGCGCATTCTTCTTATGTTACGTAGCTTTGCGCATGAGAAAAATTAATAGCAATTTCCTTTAATAGATTTTAATAATACTTTGTGAAACGAACAAAACGAAACGAAACTCGATTCGAAAGTTCTCCATGCCCGTGTCGCTTCATGTCCCCTCCATTTCTGCTGCCACGTCTAATTATGCTAAGTCCAGTCAAGTCTTGGCTCCCCTTATGTAGAGAAGGTTTTAAAATTAAGATTTTTTTTATTGCTAGTGGGGTGGGACTAAGTCCCTTGCACTGTGGCCACTTCTGGCCTATTGTACCAGCCCCAGATGATAGGTGAGGGTGATTGCGGAGCAATTGGTGGAATGAAGATTGGCAGGGGAAACCGAGTACCCTGAGAAAACCTGCCCCAGCTCCACTTTGTTCACCACAAATCCCACTTGACCGAACCCGGGCCGCCACGGTGGGAAGCCAGCGACTAACCGCTTGAGCTCTGGCGCGGCCTCAAATTAAGATTGTTAGTAAGACTTCTGAATGCACGAGTATGCCAGCAAGGCCTCTGATTTCACAGAAATTTGAAGAAATCACGACAGACATCCATACTGCGAGCAGCAGTCGAACACGAGGTCCCAGACAGCTTGAGATTTCGAGACCATTAAATCGACCAATTCTTTCTCGCTTTTTACAAATTACGTTATGTTGTAAGATATTATCAATTATTTGCTCCTCTCTTTGTCTGTATGTGTGAGTTCAGGTCGTCTACCATGCCCGTATTCATACTACTTTTCCATGCCAAGCCGTGCTTGCTGCTTGCATGGCATACTCTTAAACCTGAAGATGGAGTCGGTACGTTCCTCCGAAACGTCGGTGAACCTCTTGACTCCATGGCGACACAACCCAAAGCTATTTATGTCATGTTGATCGTACGTATGATTCAAACTGCTCGACGACAGCATCCGTGTTAGAGGGCTACAATTTGTATCCATTTGCTCGCTGTCCGTCTGCCTCTGGCTAATTACGGACAGCAGTATTATATAAACATTATTTGGACTGTTTTCGTGAAGCTGTGTGGGGCGTAATGTCTTTGGAGGTTTACCCCTCTTCTTAGATAACACTTGAATTCTTGACATCCGTAATATTCTAAAGGTTTCTGACGATGGTGTATGACACTAAGAATTTTAGGGTTTTTGGACTTCGTACTTCGTCCGGTATTGTAGAAACTAGAAGACACAGCGTTTCGGAAACTGGATCTGTTTCTGTCCTCAGGTGAGGGAGGAAGACACCTACTCAGTCGGTTCCCCCCTTCACCTGAGGACGGAAACAGATTCAGTTTCCGAAACGGTGTGTCTTCTAGTTTCTAGAATACCGGACGATGGACGAAGTCCAAAAACCAAGTAATTCTGAATACGTTATATCGTTTGACCTAGTTGTGTATTGTATCACCGTTTTGAGTGTTAATTTATTGTAATAGGCCTAATAGCAGTATACAAGCTACTTCTGCTTTTATGAGACAGTTGTCGAATACTGAGACACCTTTTATATTGCGTGACCTAGAATGATGTTTCTCATTTTATTACAACACTAAACTGTCATGTGATTGTGTGTGGTTAGATAGCTTTCTGAATCCGTTTATGTTGAAAAGGGGTACTCGTATCCTTCACTACTTTGTTTTGAGTCCGGTTGAAATGTGTGTTCCATGATAGAAGGTCGGTGGGTCTCAGTTGTTTCAATCTGTAAAAAGTAAACACGTCCTTGTATATGAGCACAACACGCACGAGGAGCCTCACCCACAAACCTCATGTTGGCATTACGAAACAGGCGTTCTGTATGCAGTTCTTAAACAAGTTGGATTTGGGTGCATCTGGTATCGTCGATATGCACAGAAGTTAAAGGCCGTATTTAATTTTCATTCACGCTGGTTCGATCGCCTCTGTGGTCTAGTGGTCAGAGTTCCTGGTTGCAGATTCAGAGGTCCCGCGTTCGATACCCGGCGCTACCGGTTTTTCTGAGAAGTAGTGGGTCTGGAACGGGGTCCACTTTGCCTCGTGAGGATAATTGAGGAGCTATTTCAAGGACATAGCGTCTCCGGTCTAGAAAACCAAGGTTAACGTCCGTGGGTAACCGTTGCGCTGACTACGTGACACCCTCAATCCGCAAAAGTTGGCACTAACTTCACCGACAATCGGCGGTTGCTCGATCGGTATAGTTCGCTTGCGGCTTACAGGCCACGGAGTTTGTTTTTGTTTTGTTCACGCTGCATCATTACAAATCCAGTTGGCATGCTCGTAAGTACATAATAACGGGTTTTTTGTTTAGCTGAATATGCAAGTAATGGAGGATAGTGATAGTGTGTGCAGGCCTGCATCGATATAAGTTCTGAGTTTTTCACGGCATTGATTCTGCAGACTGTGTTCTTTCGGGTTGTGTTCCTCCGAAACAGTGGTATTCATCTCAAGTCTCTACACTGTGTCACAACCAAGACCACAATCTGATTACATACATTTGGATGACCACGTGAACGGTTTTCTCTCATAATGACCATTTTTAATGGAAAAATGAACTGCATCTGAGCTCAGACGTCGCCAGTTGGTTTCCACGTTTATCTGTTCCCCCCCCCCGGCTCTACAGCCCTCTTGTGCCCTGGCCTCTAATTTTTCAGTTTCATGATCATTTTACAGACGGTAGGACAC
Organism: Cryptotermes secundus; assembly: GCF_002891405.2. Lineage (NCBI taxonomy): Eukaryota > Metazoa > Arthropoda > Insecta > Blattodea > Kalotermitidae > Cryptotermes > Cryptotermes secundus. The sequence goes on along the minus strand of NW_019737096.1, from coordinate 1,073,458 downwards.
CTTGGACGAGTGATCAGCTCGTCGCAAGGCATCTACCTAAACACAGGACAAGACAAACACAGAATAAACACATACCAAACATCCATGCCTTGTTTGGGATTCGAATACAGGATCCCGGCTTCCGAGCGATCGAACAGAGTTCATGCGTCAGACCGCTCGGCTACAGTGACCGGCACGTTTATCTCTTAGCATTAGTTTTATCTGAAGTCGTAACGACAGTAGTATTAATACGATTTGTGTAATTTGAGGTTAGTTAATGGGATATAACGGTGGATATTCCATTGAAGCAAGGCCTTACCTTTTCTTGCTGCCTGCTTCATGATGGTTTATTACTTCCCTAACTCCTCAACCCGACCGCGCCATAGCTCAAGCGGTTAGTCGCTGGCTTCCGGCCGCGGCGGCCCGTGTTCGAGTCCCGGTCAGGTCATGTGGGATTTGTGGTGGACAAAGTGGCACTGGGGCAGGTTTTCTCCAATTGCTCCACAATCACCATCAGGTATCATTTGTGGCTTTTATAATAGGCCAGTAGTGGCCGCAGTACCAAGTGGACTCAAGTCTCATTCCACTAATAATTCAATTCAATTCAATCCAATTCGTGTTTATTTACGTGCAAACTTAGAGCTCAGAAGTCAATTACAAAGTTGGCACGAGTACATAGAAATACAATAATAATAATAATAATAATAATAATAATACACAGGATTGAACAGTCACATCGGTGGAACATTTTTTTTATGGTGGTAATGGATCTTGTACTGTGAAGTTAATCGCCCTTTAAGTTCGCAGCAAAGCATGTGAGACTATAAGATTCTAACACCCCGAGTCTTCTTCTTCTTCTTCGTTTCGCATTAGGGCCTCTGGCGTGTTTCTCGTCAGAATTAATCTGGAACTATGGGTGTTATAGACAGGTGATCATTCCTGCAGCAAGACCAGGGCAACACAAACACAGAAGAAACAGACATCCATGCTTCGAGTTGGATTCGAACCCACCATTCCAGTGTTTGAGCGGGCAAAGACATTTCATGCCTTAGACCGCGCCCCCACTGTGATCGGCCACCCAGAGTTCTCTGAACTTATTTCCTCTCTAGTTCAATCGTGATTTATATTTCAAGCCCCAGTGCACTTCAAAGTTATTTGTTAGCAATTTCAGTGTTATATCTTCGTTGTGGAGAAGTTCACATTTTTGTACTCAGGTTGGCAGAGCAATTAAAGCAAGAAGAATGAGATTGAAGGAATTTGAAGAAAGTATGCATTAGGAAAAAGTGCACACAATCTTGTATGTAAACTCCTTAGAGAAGAGACTGCTTGGGAAAACCTGGGTATAGATTGAGGCCATAGAAAATGAATTCTATAGAGAGAATATTGCGAAGAAGGGAACTTGATTGTAGTGCTCAAGATGGGATCCAGTGGCAGACAATGTTGAACATGGCTCGTAACCCTCTGGTTTTGTAACAGTAGATTTCTTGAAGAGTAATGTAACTATCAAATTGCGTAGGGAAGATTTTTACCATGGACTTTCATATTTTAATCCTAATATGATATTGCAGAAAATAAGCAAAGATTTTATAGGACAGAAGTTTTCCCATTTTGTTACCGTGTTTTTTGGGTTCCTTTTAATAGAATAGGCCAAGTTCAGGAGATACAGCACCAGAAGTTACACCACAACAAGACCCTCTGCTTCTCTGTCACTTTGTTTTATGCGTGCTATAAACTTTTATTACACCTCCCATGTTCCTGAGAAACACACGATATCACATCACATCACATCTTCACGATCAGTGAAAACTTTAATTTTCCCCTAACACCGGCTTTGATTAATTTTGTGTATGCCTAACTCAAACAAGCATTCTCTGTATCCCATATTGATACCTTATGAACGTAACAATTTGAACCCCATCTTAAGTGTGGCCCTATAATTTTTATCTATTAGAATATCGCAGAATTCCTTGTACCCGGACCAATTCAGACGTACAGAATTCACTATATGTGGTAACACTGTAGACTAAGCGGCCTCCGTAGTCTAGGGGTAACGTTCCCACCTCATGACTCAAGGTACGCGAGTTCAAACCCGGCGGAGGTCGTGGAATTTTTAAGGGCGGAAAAATTCAGGGAACAAGTCCTCCGGGAGGGACTTTAAGTCGTGGGTCCTCATGTCTCTAGGAGACCTCTGAGCAAAATTAGGCAAAAGTTTCCCGCCCAAGTAGTTCCCAGTGCCTCCGGTAGATGGGGGAAGTTATCGGGGGCTGATAGCGAGCACCAGTACCGGCAGGGTATGGCGACTGGTAGAATATCAAAAGGGGGACGTACATGGTGCATGGGGAAACCCACCCCATCCAATGATAATAATGATAATAATAACGCTATAGACTTGTGTTCGGGAGGTTCTATATTCAGATCTCGGCTGGGACACCGACTATTACGACTTTTTGTGGTTTTCCTCAAATGCCTGGATAGCATTTCGATTTGGCAGTATGTGCTTCCTTCCAGATCATTTTCTGTTCAGCAGTTATCGGTCCTCCAATTATGAAACTGTGTAGTCTAGATAACTTGACAGCGTCGAAAAGCAAAGCACATGCAAATTATGCGGATGCCGGGATAACCTTCACTTTTGTTCAGTTCACGTATAGCCTTCATTCTCCTGTTCGATGCCGTATTATAAACCTGTGCCATCGAAAAGGCATTGTTAAATAATTCAAGAATCAGCCACTCTAACATTGGCCGTAAAGTATCAGTCTTTTCACTTTTAAATAATTAATAGTTAAATTATAACACAAAAAGGGAAATCAAACCTAGACATGCATGGTTTGTTCGTAGGTTGTTTTCGGTTGCTCTCTCAACTGAAGATATTTTTTAACATCGAGTGAGATGAGAGTTTGATTATCATATACGATTTGGGAGGCAGCGCCCGACGTTTATTTTAAGGTAGGCTCCTGTTATGTATTCACTCGATGGGACAGTGAAAACACGAAATTTTTAGTTACGATATCGGGTTCCCGGGCCGTATATCTCCCGAATACAATTTGTACGAATTTCCGTGTGAGACAACCTGCTTCGTTGTTGTAAAAAATTGATGTGCAAATTTGTATGGATGGGCAGACTTATGGTACACTGCCAGCGATTAAAAACACTAATATATACTGTATGTGAACGTATGTGTTTGCTGCGTGTCGTTCGAGTGGAACATTTAGAGTGTCAACAATTAAAGTAGATGACCGTAAACTTCGTGCTAATATACTGCGATATATCACAATTGTACGAGTTTGTCAACGAAAACAATGATGCTCTAACCGGGTCATTATAAATTTCTGCCAGTCATTGCGAGCAACTGGGTTAGGAACTCAGTGCCGGCCTGAGTCAACCCTGGTGACTGATTTTGTAACCCGGTCTAGTAAAGGCTGCTTTGCAAACATAGCCCCAAAATATTGTTCTGTTCTCGTGCTCTAACATTCAGAACAAAAAGTGTTACACAACATTTGTAGACCAAGTATCTGTAAATAGAATCAGGTTGTCCGACGAATTCTGCCAGTGGAATGATCCTGAGCCAGCTGTATCCAGTTCGTATCTTTACATCTTGATTCTCTAAGTTACATTGTTATGTTATCCCGTTTCAGTTTCAGTATTACTAAACGCAAATTACTAGGCCCTTCCCCCAACGAACCTTCTATGTGTACGTGGTATTTTTGATTTTGTATGTCAGAGAAATTCAAGCATATTATAGGACCCTGTTAATACCATGTGAAGGTGTAGGTTCCTCTCTGTACTTACGAGATTTCCCCGTTCCCAGTTATTATGTTGGGGGGGGGGGGTCAAAATGTACTCTTTCGGGCGGTATCGCACTAGGATGCCATGGCGGCGACACCAACACCGATGTCATGGCGTCCAGCTGCCAGATGGTCGGGACTAAATTTCAGTTATAAATCTTTCGGTGTCGTAATTAGCCATGCTTGAAGGAAACAGAAATACACACAAGCTCATATACACGTACGGACGTCAATGGACTAGCCTCAGACTGTCGTGTGATGTTGATTTGGCCTTTGCCTTCGTGGCAGCGAGGCCAGCAGCATTAGCACTTGGCATCTTGGTTGGAAGCGCTGCCAGACAGATGTCAGGTGCGATATATGAGTACTAAATTAATACATTGAGTTTGGCCGAGATGCTGGCAGCTGCGCCATGGCCTCCCGTTGGCATCCTAGAGCGATACCGCCCTTACTGCTGTGTTTTGTTATACTGCGCCTAGTAGCAATTCATATTCTTCCCACAAAGCAACACAGTACAGTACACAACAGTACAAAACAAATAGTAAAATTATTACTGTATCTAAATTTTTGTGTTTTGGACTGTAGTTGCTAAGATAAGCTTTTGAACTTCTAAATTTACTCTCCTTGTAATGTCATCTAGTTCTCTGTTGTCGCATGCGACCGCAGCTAATTTCTGATGTTTCCAAATGATTCAGTCATTAAGATTTGATAGTTGCGTTATGATACTGTTGAAGCTTTTGGTTTCATGGTATGCCTTCATGTTTATATTGTGGTCTAGTGAGTGACAATGCCATGTAGTCCTGTACATACTTACCAGCGTTTCAGAGGACATGTTTACCCTGGAGATAGAGGCAACGTGTTTCTCCGAAACGTTGGTAACCACTACTTCACTGTGCCATAACCCAGGACACTCTTTGTAAAGCTCAAGTTTCATGCATTACTTGTGTCTGTATCGGACTGTACATCAGCTAGTAAAAGATAAAACCTGAAGTTGTGCTTAATTGCTTAAGCACCATGCCATAAAGACGTATAGGGGAGTGTGGGTATAGCTCCACCATTCTTAAACTCGGCACTAGATGGGAGTGCTCAGCTTCATGCCCTATCCTCTTTACGTTTCGCTCAAGATCCCCCCCGCTGCCCATTGGATAGGAGGTTGGGTTGGCCCCAGACGTGGTCTGGATGTTGTGGAGAAGAGAAAAATCTTTCCCCTGCCGGGAAGTGAACCGCGGCCGTCCATCACATAGCTCGTCGCTATACCGACTGAGCCGGCTCTCATCAACTATCAAAGCTTATGAAATAATTTCTGCATTCTTCAGAACAGTAATAGATTGATGGCATATGCAGATATCTTATTAAGGTCATTCTGTTTCAGTCCTATCCATTTGACTTTAGCTTTCCTGCCCGCATCTTCACGTTCTTGTTATGCAGGAAATTGCATTCTCCAACATGTCTGTGGAGGAGATGGGTAGAATTATTTCTGTCAACCTCTTAACTTGCAACATACACGGGTCAGACCAATTAACCTATGTACCTCTATGCAAATCGGTGTCAGCACCATGAAATTTGTGAATGCATTTCAGTTTTGCATAATAAAAAACCAAATAAACTCTTCGTATAAGAAGATCGTTAGTTACTTCAATTACGACCCCTGCGACCTGAAAGTTGGCAACCCTGTTGATGTCTGTTAATTTGACACCTTTGTAATAAAGCACGACACCAGAATAGCAGCATCAGTACAGCGGCCCTTCATTTTGCCATCAGACAGTATCTAATGTGGGCGTTGGGGTCTTTTGGAAGCAAAACCAACTGCAACGTGTGCTGTAAAAGTGGTACAAGTAGCTGTGTGTGTTTCACTGCATCTGCGCGTCCAAGTGACCCATCTAATTAACGGATTTTAAATCGACTTGACTGCTTTTTAACACATCAAGGGCCCTAACCGGAACCAGATTTTAAAAATAAAAATTGAAAAGCATCTTCCGAATTCCACTAGTAACGTTTCCAGCACATACGATGTATGTATCGTCACATTCTCCTTTGTGGAAACAGTAAGTATACATTAAAGTGGTTTGGCGATAACGTGGGAAGGCTGGAAGAAATTCGGCGTATTCCGTACATCCACACTTGCCGTACTTTTCTGTGAAGAATTTTCATTGAAACGCCGTAGTATTTGTTTCCAAGAATGGGGCGAGTTACGCTTGCTGAGGATTTAACCTGAGCCTCCATCAGCCCTTATCCTTGGTCTGTAATATCGCCCCCCGGATATGTGAGAATCTCCTATGTTATTTTGTACAGAATAGAGGCTAGAAATCTCTGATATTTTCTGTGCTACGAGAGATAATGCGGAAGTTGGGGTAGCGACTAGCTACGGGCTGGACGACTGAAGGGGTCGGATTTCAAGTCCCGGTAGGATCAAGAATTTTCTCTCCTCCATGTTGTCCAGAGCGGCTCTGCGGTTCATCCAACCTCTTATACAGTAGGTAAAGTAAAGCTATCCCTGTACTAGGCCGTGAAGGCCCATAGGGTTCTGAGACGTTGAGGGTCCCACATTATCTAGACCAGGCATGTCCAACCGGTCGATCGCGGGACGATTTCTGGTCGATCTCATAGGCCTATAAGGAAATTATACGTAAAAAGCATGTAAATTCACTTGTAATATAATACGTATGATTATATTCAGGTTTTGAAGAGAATATACCTATTAGTCATTCCTATTTTTCTGTTCTTAACGAACAAGGCAAGTCTGTACTTTCAATATATGTTTCTTTTACAACAAACATCATGTGCCGTGTTATTTTTACCAATATTTTTGCTTAAAGCGAGGTACGACGATAGGAGGGGGTGGTAGATCACTGGCAGTTTTCACACTAAAAAGTCTATCACATCCTATTGAAGTTGGACATGCCTGATCTAGACAATCGGCTCAAAGATGGCGGTAAATTTGTCAGCCTTAAGCGCCGGCCGCCCTTTACTCCCCAGGAAAATGATTTACAATGGGTACCGGGAGTAAAGCGGCCGGGGCGTGAAGCTGACCACTCACCTCCAACTAGTGCCAAGGTCAAGAAGATGTGGACATTCACTCCCCCTTACGTCTTCATGGCGTAGTGCTTAATTATTTAAGCACAGGGACAACTTTACCTTTTTACGAAAGATAATGTATTGCCTAGCTGTATAGCTTTTTGTGAGTGACCGTTACAGAAAAGAAACCCCTGCTACTATTTGTAGTTAAATTTGAGTTATTTTCAGCGATGTATGTCACAGTATCACCTAACCAAAAGATCAAGCTACTAATTATCGAAGATATTAAGATATTGCCTACTTGCCCGCCTAACATCACGTATTGCCGTTAATTTGACTGTCAGTCCATGTGCCTGTCTCTGTTTGAGAAGTCGAGTGTGGGTATATCCATAAAGGTGCAAGTGCCGTGCGCAGTATATAGAGGGATGTGTGGGAGGCGCTGGATGGGGCTTTCACTTCTGCTGGCTTGAATACCTCGTTTTCTGGAGGTGCAGGTGTCCACCGCGTCACTGGGAAACACAAACATGGCCTGCCTGCCTTTATGTTATCAGCTGTACTCTCTGTGTCTTCACGATCAGTTCCCGGAACAGGGATAAAAGAATTCTCTGGACAGTGGGACTGCTTTCGATGTCGATTGGTGCTACACTCCAACGTCTGATTTTCCTATTTATACACTTTGGTTTCTGTCGATACTGGTTGAGTTCCAAAGTGATTTGTTTTCCACAAAGTTTAATGTGTTAAGCGTACGTATAGAATTTTCTATGATTCTTCTACGAACGTATGCATTATATTCAGACCTCAGGTTGAATTTCATGGTAATATTGACTGAGAAGTATTGCTATTATATCCATCACATAAAGACCCCATTGTATTCTTCGAGGTGGTAAGATCTTTCGGATAATATTACGAAATAAAAGAAGGTAAACATTTAGTGTTTAAACCTTTCCATTCTACTAGCGAGATGCTACCTTTTGTAGTTCAAACAGCTCATTTACTGGCAGTGAGATGCAGTTGTCTAAGCTGAAGTGGAAAAGATATATCTTGGGTATTTCAAGATATTACCTAGGAATTTGCTTGGAACTAAGAAAACTCGCGTTAAACTCAGAATACCTGTTGTGCTGACAGATACTTGAACCCTCGCGGCATAGATACTCGAGTAAACCTATGCTTATAGTGTCAGAAACAAAACGAAAATGATGCTGAGAAAGGCTGGTAGTTGTGAATATGCATTGGTGTCCGTTAACATTCTAGTGACATTTGCGCTCCGTCAAGTGAAGCCATTTGTCTGTAATATTTGAGCAGCCGAGGTGACTTATTTGCTGACAAACTCAAAAAGTACATATTGTTCTCATTAATATTTTCATAAGCCGAGTTGACTGGAGTAACTTGAGAATAGCATCGCAGGAAAGTGTGTGACACTTGTTTCAGACGTATATCATAAGCATACAAGTCTGTGTACAAGCTGTACCTTGTATTGTTACACATTTCTGGATTCATTTCAACCATTTTTAGCATATGTAAGATTTGAGGCTTTCACGGCGGTGACTATGAAGAAAGCAGTCTTCTGGGATTTGGTACCGTGTATATGTGGTGTTAAGCAGTCTGCTTTTACCGGTTCTCACGGTCTCTTCGCTTGCGGATTTCTTATATTTTTCTTCTACCCTGAAGATGGAGGCGATACGTTCCTCCGAAACGTCGGTTAACACCACACATACACGGTGCCAAATCCCAGAAGACTGCTTTCTTCATTTTTAGCATACTTTCCATCTTTTGAAAAAAAATTAACGGACGCTTGTGAGACCACCTTGCTCTGTGATCCCGGCTCGGTCAACACGTTCCCGCGGTAACGAATACACACGAAACAGTAGAACTGTTAGACGCGGTATTTTCTATGCGGTCTGTGTCATATCAAATATTCATGTGTAAGTTCTTTCCAGAATTTTTTGTTATTGCTTTATTAATATATTCGTCCATAAACCACATGCATTGTAACATGCGAAGGATTATAAGTTAAGTCAGTTGCTTCGACTGCATATTCAAATCCAGTTTCAGGACGATTCTATTCCTATGAGTACATGGTCTCTAGATATGAAACCAGAAGTATCGAGCGTGTTTTGTTTCGTATCACAAAACCGTGGGTAGTGTAAGTGTAGGCCTATACATTATCTAATATAAATCTCCAAATATGGCCTTAGACAAGAATGTTTTAAAAGTGTTTATTGGTAGGAATGAACCTCAACATTCCTTGATTCAGTGCATTGGATATTTTGTGTAACTTATATAAGCAGTGTTCTCTTCCTGTACTTAAAAACAGACACATTATGTTTTAAGCCTATTTTCCATTTGGCTGCTGTGGAGTTTAACGGAAATTAAACCTGAATAACGCCCATTTTCAATAACTCCGCATAAAATTTTGAAAACTCTTAGTTTTTCTATGTCTTTGGATATGACAGTTCTGGCCATACTTTTCATCTCAAGAAAAGTCCTGATTATATTTTTATCTCACATTTTCTGCTTGGAAAACAAATTTCTCGTGGATGTTTTTGAAGTCGTTACTTCGTGGCTAAGGTTGAATTCGACGCGGAAGGGGAAAGTAAGACTCTGAATACTTTACTTCTCTTCGTTTTTGTTCTCCGATTTGTAGCTTGATTTTTCTGGTTACTTTGGTCAATTAGGAAGTGTAATACTTTGTGCAAGGGTCACGTGGTAGCGTAGTTGGTTGAGCCGCTATGCTACAAGCCGGAAGGTAGTGAGTTTGGTTCCCGATGAGGTCATTTGATTTTTCAATTGACCATATCCTTGCATTGGTATTATGGTCCTGAGATCGACTCAGCCTCTGAAACGAGTACCAGGGATCTACCTGGGGTAAAGGGCGGCCGGCGCGTAAGACTGACAACCTCACCGCCAACTGTGAGCCGATTGTCTATAAAATGTGAAAGCTTCAACGGCCTGTTACGTGGGTAGCTTTACCTTTAATACTTACGTCGTGTATATTGTTCCTCTTCAATTTTCTCGCGAGTTACGATGTAGAAGTTACGTTTTTTGAGAACATATTTTGAGGATCCCTGTGACTGATGTAAATTCAACAATCCAACACATCCTGTATTTTATGTCGAAGCAGAGATTAGGACTGTACATGTTTTAGTTCCCTATGACATCATGTTCTCGTGAATTCCATGCAGTGCCAGATATGTGTGTGTGTGTGTATGTATGCTGGTTTGGTGAGCTGCTCGCAAAGGAAACGGGTTGTCAGATTAGACGAGGTTATTTCTGATTTACAGCGAATTGCCCTCTCTGGTATGTCCTGCATGAAATAGCGCACACAGCGTTTGTGAATCAACATCGCTGTGCTTGTCTACTGGGTAAGATAATCTGACGTAATCAGGAACTTTCATAATAAACGCTGCAACTTATTGGTAGCCCTGAGTTCATTCCGTCCACACACCACTTTGCTTTCGTAATGCCCAGCGATACATAAAACGTAACTGCGCTTCTGGAAGAAATCAAGAAAATCGCAGAAAATTATAGTAAAGAGAAGGAAGAAAACTTAAGGATGACCATAAATAGAAGGAATAAAATACGTGCATGAAACCCATTCGTCATTTATGCTGTAGGCATACAGTTTTTAAGGGTTCCGACGGATTAGTGCTTACCGAGAAGGTTGCTTCAACCTTAACAACCTTGACTTGTACTGGTGAGGTTCCTGGTTCGAATAATGGTCGGACCATCAGCTCTGCTTCGGATTTCCTTAGTTTTCTCAGTCGTTCGAGTCGAATGTCTTATAATATCGTGAAACAGTAGGCCTACACGACCTCTTTTTTACCCAGTCAGTGCATAATTATTAGACGCCAAATAGCCAGAGCCGGTCACGGTAGCCGAGCGGTCTAAGGCATGTATACTGTATTCGCTCGCTATTAAGGCGGGATCATGGGTTGGAATTTCAGAACGCATGGATGTTTGGTGT